>NC_088710.1:59535683-59647409 GCF_963576615.1 Watersipora subatra | reverse complement strand
ACACAAGCTTGTGTTTGTGTCCGCTTAGATTGAGTGCCTGCTGGTATATGTCAGTTTCGGTGGTAAATGTGGAGTTGTCTGATGACAGGCTGCTCAGTCTCCTATTTATACCTAGTGGTATGTTGTTTATTACTCCAAGTGGATGATTGGACTTGGCGTGTACATACTGTGGATGTGTATTTGGCTTGTGGTAAATTCTGTGTATACCGGTCGTCAGGTTTAGGTTTACATCTAAGAAGTTGGCCACCTTTTTGTTCGCCGATACAGTTATGCGTAGTCCGTTTTTGTGGAAGATAGAGCAGAGTTTTTTCTTGATTTTCTCAGCTTCTCTTGGGGTCTTGTTGGTTATTCCTAGGCCGTCATCTCGATATAAACCGAAAGTGTTGCCTATCTCATCTTGGATCTGCTTGAGTATATAGGCTCCAACCAGCTCACAGCATTCCGCCCCATCATAGCTTCCCATAGTAATGTCGTATATGTCGTAACCCATCATAGCTTCCCATTACTATGGGAAGCTATGATGGGGCGGAATGCTGTGAGCTGGTTGGAGCCTATATACTCAAGCAGATCCAAGATGAGATAGGCAACACTTTCGGTTTATATCGAGATGACGGCCTAGGAATAACCAACAAGACCCCAAGAGAAGCTGAGAAAATCAAGAAAAAACTCTGCTCTATCTTCCACAAAAACGGACTACGCATAACTGTATCGGCGAACAAAAAGGTGGCCAACTTCTTAGATGTAAACCTAAACCTGACGACCGGTATACACAGAATTTACCACAAGCCAAATACACATCCACAGTATGTACACGCCAAGTCCAATCATCCACTTGGAGTAATAAACAACATACCACTAGGTATAAATAGGAGACTGAGCAGCCTGTCATCAGACAACTCCACATTTACCACCGAAACTGACATATACCAGCAGGCACTCAATCTAAGCGGACACAAACACAAGCTTGTGTTTCAGCCTGCCCCGACAAACAATGCGCAAAACAGAGACAAGAATACCAGACGAAGACCGATACTATGGTACAACCCGCCATTCAGCAAAAATGTAGCTAATAACATCGGTAAGATTTTCTTTAATATCCTGGACACAGAGTTCCCTAAATCACACGCTCTTCGTAAGATCTTCAATAGAAACTTTGTGAAATTAAGCTACAGCTGTATGAACAATGTGAGCAGTATCATTAGCGCTCATAATACCAGATTGCTGCAGCATCACAATGAGACCCCTATAACCACAGAACCAAGTGAATGCAACTGCCGACATAAGAATGGCTGCCCACTACAAGGAAAGTGCCTGAGCAAGTCAATTATATATAAGGCGACAGTCACCACCAATGATCAATCTGCGGACGAACATTACATAGGATTGACTGACACCACATTCAAACAACGCTATTACAATCATATGACAACCTTTAGAAATGTAGAGAAAAGATCTAGCACCGAGCTCAGTAAGCACATATGGACCTTAAAAGACCAAGGCATAGAATATAACATCAAGTGGAGCATAGTCAAAAGAGCTACATCATACAACAAGACCACAGGCAGATGCAACCTATGTCTGTATGAGAAATTTTATATTATATACAATCCCAACATTGCTACCTTAAACAAACGCTGCGAACTAGTTTCAACATGTAGACATGCCGGCAAATTCCTTTTAAGCAATTTTAAGACTTAACTTCTAAACTTCTGCATTGTTGAGGCTTTAAATCATGTTGCTTGCTAATTTTAATCCTACGTATCAGTGGTGTATTTAGGTATTTTAAGACCTACGCTTCTATTTCCATCTATATAAGTCGTTTTCAGTGCTAACAATTTTATCTGATGATTATTGCATGGCAATATGAAACTATTAGTAATAAAGTTGTTTTAAACTTAACTTTAACTTTCATTTTTACTCAATTTTACATCGCTCTATTTTAATATTGAGCACTTTCATGCAAGAGACTGTTCATACTGCATCTACTGTATATATGTATATATATATATATATATATATATATATATATATATATATATATATATATATACTCATGCTACAGACAGTACTGTTTCGGCTATTGAAGCCTCATCAGTGCAGCTCAGAGCTTAGGCAAGGGACACAAATCCTATTACCAATGCGAGTTATATATATATATATATATATATATATATATATATATATATATATATATATATATATAGAAGATTGCTCACATGGTTATGCTGGCTGTTTCTATCTTCAGGATGCAAGCCTTTCGAGGCTGAAAATTTTAGTGAATTGGTGAACAAAATTATTCATTTGGATTTGCCTCCACCATCTGTAAAAGGATCCCGATTGTCTGCCAAACCATCACCAGATTTAGTAGATCTAATAACAGGCCTGCTAAAGAAGGACCCAAGTGAGAGGTGAGACTAACCTGATAGTAGCTAGACATACACGTACTGTACTTACCGGGTGGCCCCTGATTCTTACAGTGTTCAGTTTTGAATGGTTTCGTGGACAAAGTTTTTTTAAAACAATTTCTTAATTTATAATTTGTGTTTTATGCTACCTCTGCAGCTTCATTTTGGTGTTTATTGCAGGAGTCATTGGGAGGAAGTAATTTTGCATCCTTTCTGGAATGGAAAACTCAAACACCTGAGCAGTGAATCAGAGTTGGCAGTCTCCACTGACATGAAGGAAGTTCGGTGTACAACGCCTTTGAGTAAAAGGTAGTATTTCTTGTACTGAGTTGTTTTTTGGTGATTGTGTTAGTTCATAAACTTCTAATGGGGCAGCTTGATTATATAACAGTATATGTGCTCTTTTCTATAAATATTCCTTGAATTCATATTAATTTGCAAGTTTAAATTGTTTTAACAATTTTACTTTGGTGTTAATATTTTAACGCATTTATGTAACAACTGTCTATATTGCTATTTCAGTGCTTGTTTTTACCAGCTGACATCGTGAAAACTTTCTTTACATTTTTTCGACATTCCATTTTGTGTTACACGCTAACTGATGAAAGTAAGCACCTGTTGTGTAACTTGAAGCGAGCATCTGTTGTCTAACATCAAAGTGAGCACCTGTTGTCCAACTTCAAAGTGACCCCTGTCATGTCAAAGTGTCCAAAATCATGAAACGTTCACTGGAACTATCGCAGAGATTTTATGTGAAATGATAATCTTATAGGCAGAACGAACTGGCTCATTTTTTATCAATCTCCACTTTAGCCAAGTTTGAATTGGTCATCCAAGACTGGTCATGCACCTAGTTTGCCTAGAACTTATACAAAGCTAGAGGTTTTCTCTTGTATCATTATGTTAAGTGTAAATGTAGGAAGAGTCATTGTACTAAAGAATACTTTATTAGATATTAAGTATTTCTAGAAGTAAGCTGGGATGCATAAAATTTTTATTTTCTATCAAACAGGTGAGGGGGTGTTTAAGAGCCTGATTCTCAGGGACCAGAAGGAGTTTAAACTAAATATCTTAGCGATGTGACGGAAGGCGCCGAGCATATGAGTTTGAAGTTTGGATGAAATCCACAAAATGTGAAAACGATATGCGTTTCCACATGTTGTGACCAATAAAATAACACACACCTGCATGCGCGCATGCACGCACAATGACTAAGTGGGATTTATTGATATAGCTAATTTGTCATTGTAATAGTTTTATGTTCTTTTTGTCACTAACCTCATAGGTCGAGTAGTACACTGCTGGAACACACCAAGACCGGCTCAGTACTCGGTTATATCAAAGATGTTGAGATGAGGCAAAGTCTGGACAGACCCCTCACCGCCCTTCTAGCTGAAACACAAGGTGAGTGCGAGTGAATGCATTATAGCATAATGAGAGGCTGATATGCCGGTTAGCTGACGGTTACATAACTTTGCAGGAGGAATAGAAGGCAATCTGTCAGAAAGTTTGAGACCTAGGTCTAGGCAAGGAGGGAGTGGAGGTGACATGGATGCAGCAAAGTTTACAATGAGCTCTAGACCCCTCACCTCACAAGGCAATAGAGCTGATGAAGGTGAAATCATGCGAAAGGATGAGAGTGGAGGGTTTAACGCTTTGGAGATTGTCTACTACACTAGTGATTGGATTGTCTCCAACATATCGGATAACAACAAAATACAGAAGTTACCTCCCCTTAAATATGACCAGAAATCTCTGCAGCTACCCGGACACAGTGGTGAGTCTATCATGTCATTCCAGCTATTTTGGAGTATGATTTCTCTACTTCAAAATAAATGGATTTTATAAATTGGGGAAGTCTATTGTTATGCTGCATTTGTGAATGTAGAAGTCATAAAGTCAAGTGTAGAATGACATGTGCCAACAGGTGAACGGACATGACATGCAGGACTAATAAGCACCAAGACCATGTCTTCATATTAATCTAAATGGCTACATTCTTCTAACTATTGAATTGATTTTAATCTCCTGTGAAAAAGTTACGCTGAACTAATAAAAGGCAGCGCGATGTATCGAGTAAACCTTCTTGTTTAGCTGGCCACACTGCAATTCATCAAGTTCTAAATTGAATATTCAAAATTTGTAAATATTGTCACAAATGATTAAAATAAAACTGCCAAAATATATCCAACAATCCTACTCAGCTAATGGGTTTGAAGGGTTTTAACAAACAGTCAACATTGTATGTGTTTATCTATGACAAGTGTAGGCAGACACACACACAACGATAATTTCATTGTTGTGTGTGCGATGTCTCATGATCACATCTTTGAGCCGATGTGTACTTATGTGATTGGTTGTATGCAAGCAAATTAATTGTTTGAAATACGTAAAGCCTTGTTTAACTCAGTTCAAGTTTGCATTTTTGCAGTTGCCAAACTCTCCGGAATGAACAAAAAAGATTGCGAGAAACACCTCACGACACTCGCAGATTTACTTAGCATGGAAGAAAAAGGACCACCCACTCAGAAAAGAGGGCATCTTCTGACGTATGCCACCATAGTCAGTGCTAACACTGCATTTGCCGAATATTTGGTTCGTCGCAACCTGATATTCTCACTGACAAAGCAGCTCAAAGATGCCAACCACATTGATACGTAAGTGTGGTAAATGACCCTAGTTCAGTATGATGTGACCCTAGTTCAGTATTATATGTCTCTAGATCAGTATTATATGTCCCTAGTTCAGTATTACATGTCCCTAGTTCAGTATTATATGTCCCTAGTTCAGTATTATATGTCCCTAGTTCAGTATTATATGCCCCTAGTTCAGTATTGTATGCCCCTAGTTCAGTATTACATGTCCCTAGTTCAGTATTATATGCCCCTAGTTCAGTAGTATATGCCCCTAGTTCAGTATTATATGTCCCTAGTTCAGTATTATATGCCCCTAGTTCAGTATTATATGCCCCTAGTTCAGTAGTATATGCCCCTAGTTCAGTAGTATATGCCCCTAGTTCAGTATTAAGTGACCCTAGTGTTCAAGTGCATTGAACTACACTACTGAAAATATTCAGGAGTTGAACTTCATATGCTAATTCAAATCACTACACGTGATACATATTCGTATATATGATTGCTTATTTGTTATTATATTTACTAGTATGTGATGCAATGGGCTGACTGTAAACTTCATTTATGTTTGTTATCATGTGCAGTATTAGGTAGTAGAACACAAGGATTCGCTTGCTGTAATCAGGGAGTCTTTCTATCTTCTCCTCTTTACTTGCTAGTTTTTTAGAATATTTGTACAAATATTATAAAAAAAATTTCATCTTCTTTTGTTATTTTTGGATTTCTTATTATTATATTACAAATTAAATAATATTCAATAGTTATCATTGTCATATGAATTCAAATAATTATAAATGCTGTTTGTTGGAATGCATCTATTTTTAATTTAATAATAAAAATACTAATAATAGCAATAATACTTTAAAAAAAGCAAATTTTTTTTATAAACCGAATAAACCTGATTTTAATTTCTTCAAGATAGTTTGTGTATTATAATATATAAAGTATCATTCTGAGAGCACAGCTTATTTATTGAGCATTATTACTTACTAGCCATAAATAAGACTAGAAGTACAATTGATTGGATGTAGTTCGCACCAGTTTTGGAGTAGACGTGACATATTTTTCAAATTATTAGGCATGACTCCCATAGGCCATAAAACTGTTATTTGTTTCTCATGTTGAACACTAATCAAACTTTGCTCTATTTTGTAGAAGAATGAAAATCTCTCGTCTCATTGGCTCGCTGGCTCAGAACTGCGATGACAGCGTTCCTGACAGCAGCTATGCTGAGGTGCCATCATCTACGCATCTGTGATTTGTCACGTTTATTCACCGCTTTCATTTAAACAGACGTTCATTGGTAGACAACTCATGGCTGAGTGACAGCGGAGTAACTTTATATACTACAGTAACTACTGCGTATATGTCAGAGTTGATGTAACAGGTTTTATGTGATTTTGAGAGACTGCAAGAGTTTTAAATTTATTTAAAGGTCAACTCAAAATTTAACCTACTACCAAGTTGGGGCAATAATTTTAATCATGTTTTGTTATCTGCAGGCTGCAGTCATCCTCACAGACATGTTGAGGGAGAATTTCCGCAACGCTAAACTGAAGAGTGTACTGCTGCCAGCCCTTGGAGAGATCGTTTTTCTTATAGCCCGAGTCAGCGAGCACTGCCCGGTGTCTGTTAAAGACAGCAACAAATCTGCTATCCCTTCACTCACCTTCACTATGATACTCAAGTGTCTCAAAGAAGGTGATGACATCGTGACTCATCACTACGCTGCCAAAACTATTGAAAACATAGTGGCAACAAACACGGATGTGTGTCAGGTGTGTTGTGTACTCCAAATATGATAAGTTGGAAACGAATGCTGTTGTACCTACAATAGTTTGTTGCATACATATGTCTTAATGTCTGTTGATGGCTGATAGCATACCGGTACTGCTGTACCTCTGTGATTATCCTGTAGCGATTTTTGTAGAAATTTGTGACAAATGAGGTGGGCCAGTCACTTTGGTACCTCTGCACTCACTCATCCGTCGACTCACCAAGGATTACCGCACTTTCGGTAAGCAAATATCACTTTTTATCAGCAAAACTGTTGCTGGACAGTTGATACACTAGGAAGTAACTCTTTAGACACGCTACCCATCTGTCATTCTAACGTTTGTTCGTTATTCACCACAGGGTGTCATTGTTAGAGTGCTTTTATGTAAACAGATAAATTTTTATGCAGACTGTGCATTGAGCGAAATTGTACCAGTTGGCCAAGGTCTTTAACTTGTCAGGAGAATGATCGATCTTGTCTAGTAACTTTCTATGTGTATTTGTGTATATACATCTATTTGCTTTTGTTGGCTGTGTAAGAACTAGTACTGACCAAAACAATTCGCTCTGTGAGCTAGTACTAACCAATAAAATCTACTCTCTTTGAATTGGAATTGGCCAATAACTTCTGTTCTCTTTGAACTAGGACTGACTAATAATTTCTGCTTTCTTTGAGCTAGTACCAATCAATAACTTGTCTGAACTAGTGCTGGTCAATAACTGCTGCCCTGCCTGAACTAGAACTGACACCTCTTTATTTCTTACTGTTTTTACTGGAGATGTGATAGCGGCAAACCTCTACATTTTGTTACAACTTTATTTTACTCAGGTGTGTTTTCTTGCTGTTCAACACTTCATAATTGATCTGCACCCCTGCACACGAGCTGTCACTCATAATATTGATGAATATGAACTATTGTCGTTTTATTTATGTAGTCGACTATCTACTTGTCTAACTAAAAACCTAATGCCATGGCTGACACATTATAACTGCATCATATTATTTTGTTTGAGGCTTTCGTTGAATGCTGCTCAACACTGTCTCATAGTTGTTGTGACAACCAATCTTACGAACAATGTTCGTATCTCACGGTGCTATTATAAATTTTAAATGCTCAAATAGACGTTGCTTAAAAACTCAAGTCTATTGATACGAGTAATATTATATCTTAATTGCAACAAATAATATTATTAGAATTGGGATTTCGTTTTATCAAACTTTTTCAGTTATTATAAAAACAGTGTCTCCTATGTTTAACTGAACTAAATATTTGAACACATTCAATTTTTCGACGGTTTATTCTATATTATTATTTATTTTATATATGTTTATATGAAGTATTACATAGACAGCAGTAACAATGCAGATTACTAAAAATTTGAACCTATCATTCCATAAATAGCAGACGAAGGGAGGCAATTGAAAATTGATTTTGACAAATCAAAATATAAAAGTTACTGCTGTATCAGGTTGATAGAGGTCTTTTAAAGTCAAGGTTCTTGTCTGCTCAAAGTTTTTTTTAGATGCTCTGTTCTTGCAGGCACTATGCAGGATTACAAAGAACAGTATCGGAGTGTTTGAGTCTGTAATTGAAAAAGTAGGATTTCCCAACCTACTAAACACGATAAGTTCCTCGTCATCTAGCAGGATTCAGCAAGCCTATGTAACAATGCTGTGCGAAGCAGTCAGCCGTGGCCAACACAAACAGAAGTACCTCATTCAGAAGGTAGAGTCTTATCGTCTTCATATGCATTTAGAGTTACGAATCAGATGGGATGACAGACTTGGACTGACTAGGCAATGAGTAAAGCACTTTATTTTTTAGCATGAATGCTGAGTTAACCTCTATCATAGAACACTCTTGCCATGCTTCATATTCCTCTTCTCTGAAGGTGAATCGATGTCGGTCGATACTTCTATGACTCTGCTTGTTTTCAGCAGTTTGTGACATCACTTGTGCCATTAGCACTGAGTGAACATGGAATATAGTCTATGTGTTGGCAGACGAAAGGGTTTAGGTAATGGGAAACTCTCCTATTCTACCACAGACTTCTATTTCATCATAAAGACTCTGCGGCAGCTGATTGTTAATGCTGTTGTGTTGTTGACCATACATATTAGCAAATAACAAGGAATTGCCTCAAAATGGAAAGTATATAAAGAAATATTGAATATATTTGTGTTAAAGTTAGGCTATCGTAAAAAATGATTTAGGAAACTAGGTCGAAATTTAGCAATTTTAAAAGGGAAAGTTTGATTGTTCTTTCAATCCATATCTGTTGACAGATATGGATCGAAAGAACTCTCATAGTTCGAAAGGATGAAATCATGGTCGAGATTGATGAGCATGGATTGAAAAATACTCTCATAGTTACTCTCATAGTTAAACTTGTTGTATTCATGGGCTCAGCTAACTAGAATGACAGTAGCAGTCCTTCACTGCATGTAATACTTGTCACACGAACATCAATAGATTGCTAACGTCAGCGTTGCTCGCATTCAGTGTATTTAGTTGT
The DNA here is from genome assembly GCF_963576615.1 of Watersipora subatra. Taxonomy (NCBI): domain Eukaryota; kingdom Metazoa; phylum Bryozoa; class Gymnolaemata; order Cheilostomatida; family Watersiporidae; genus Watersipora; species Watersipora subatra. The sequence goes on along the minus strand of NC_088710.1, from coordinate 59,638,078 downwards.
CTTCCCTCTGATGTTAGTGGATTTGTTAGCGGCATGCAGTTATCAGACTGTTCGGCAGACATGGATACTGGTATTTATGTAGGAGTTGTTCACTACTGCTCTGCATTTACTCGAGAGTACGTCCAGCGTGGTGAGAGGCAAGACCTTTGTGCTCATCTACATCATTATACAGGAAGACAGCGAGCAGCTTCTCAATCTCTGCCAGTCCAGGTAAGTTGCTTCATCGAGATTCCTTTGTATGTCGCCTTTGCATTAATGTGTAACTTCTTTAAAATGAAATAACTAAATTTGGTTTGCTAGATTAATAATGTACATGGAACGGGATAAGAAGAAACAGCACCAGACAGACAAACCAGAGCAGTTGAACCAAATTCAGTACTTGAACATCTGCTTAAACAGCCTGCTCACTGAAGTCACCAGACGCATTCCTCTCATAGTTGGTGAGAATTTTCTTGCATCAGCTGTTTGACAGCTGACAACACATGAAAACCCTTGCAGGTGATAGCGTATTATAGACAGGTCGACATTAGAGGTCTTATTTTGACTTTCAGAAGGCTCCATTACATTATGTGGCATCGTAAAATATTGGATGTCATCTAAAATTTTGCTTTTGAACAATGAAAGTCTTTAGGACGCCTTCAACTTTAATTGCGTATCAGTGATTTCTTAACTGAATTTTTTAGCAGAATACAAAACGTCATCATTGTGCAATTTCTGTTAATTTTTTGCACCTCTGTGGGCTGAATCTACTACTATTTAGCCTTTTTTTGATGAAATTGTTTACAACGGTCGTTTTTAGGCTATGTCAAGTTTATACAGCTATATAGAGGGAAACTTGCTTTCTTACGCCATTTTGAATGTGTCATGCTGTGTTCTCTTTGTTGTAGATACTTTTCTTCAGTTACTTAACAGTATATCCGGAAGGAAACACTTGTCCGCTGCTCAGGGCAAGCAGGTCAAGCACTTGCTTCCTGTAGTCAATCTCCTGCAACCACTAGTCAGTAGCTCAGTTTTCCGTCCTTACATAGTAAATGAAGAGTTCATATTATGTGTAGCCCGACTCTTGGAGCACACAGTTATGGTAGACAGTGGGGAGACAGGACTCAGTTCTTCAGGTTGGTTGTCATTCAAGTCTCTCTTCTGCTGTTTTAGTTATGTTTTAGCTGATTGTGGTTGTATGGATATGAGTATCATATGGATATAACTGTCAGTGTACTCTCCTACCGACAGGAAATGTGGGTGTGCCACGAGAAGAGTTTGTACATTCTGTACTATCAGTAATGGAGACTATTATGCAGCAACCCGCTTTAATTGCAACCTACCAGAATGTGATGACTTCAGAAATTGCCCAATCGCTCTCTGAGCTTTGTCTCAGCGAACAGGGTAGGCAATATTTTTTATCACTAACTTTGCATGGGCTGGTATTATACTAATGACTCTTTTCAATAATACCTAACTTAGCCTCTGAATTTTATACTGAATAGAAGTTTGAATTGCAGATAATTGGGTAGCCAAAAAAGGTCTCTGTAGTTATTAACAGGTAAAATGCCACATTGCGTTTGGGAAATCATCAGGAACATTTCGTCAACACCATTTATAGGATGACCTTGCAAATTCTAGGCAGTAACAATATTTTTGTCACTTATTGGTATGTTTTACTAACAGCCTACAATATTAATCATAACTTTTAGATTTTATTACATCAAGTAAAACCATCAAGTGCTAAGTTTCGTTACATTCAACTTTTACATCATTATAAGTTTAACTGACAAGTATTTAACTAATTGTGAATCGTAAAGTGTTAGTAATGATGCTAATGAAGAACATAACAGGCATTTGGTTAGAATAAAACTACTTCTGGAACGACCATCTTGTGAAATTCAAGTTTAGTGATTTGAACAGTTTTAATCATATAATTCCTAGAATACCGTACTTATTCCTCATCCTTAACATTTTACATCTTTTCTCTTAGTTTTTATGTTTTACGTATATACTCTTCTTCAGTTCTATAGATCGTCAATATTACTGCGAGTTTGTTTCATTATTAGTTATCAACATTGAAGGTTACTTATTGTGCAGCCTATTGATTACTGATTATTGATTATGTTTCTGATACTTACACTTTGTTCATAAGAAATTACACAATGCAGGCGAGTCCAAACTTCTTTCTCTCAAGCTCTTCTGCGAGTTGGCTAGCGTCTTTTCGCAAACCGAGTATCTAACGGACAGTCAGCAGAGAGGCGCTGACAAGATGGTGGTCATTGTTAGAAAAGATTTGCTGCCTCAGTGAGTTATTAGTATATATGGCACTGATTCATGTCTATAATGTCCATAATAATCTTTATTATTATAAGAGCCTTTATTATAATTATATAGAGCGTCCATAATAATGTTACTATTATAATAAGAGTCGCGTCTGTCTGAAGCCACGCTAAGAGTGCTGGGGAAAAAAGATAGCATCACACGGTAATCAAACCCAGATGCTGGGATTCCCAGCCCAGCTCATCACCCTCTGCACCACTTGACCTTCTTTTTAATCTAATAATAATTGTGCACATAGTTATGTGTACAATGGCGCACTCTCATGGCGTGCGAGACTGTCAGGTTGCCGGTGTCTATAATAATGGCCTTTAGATGCAGCTTATTAAATGAACACTTGCTTGAAGGAATGCTTAGGCATTGTTGCAAGATTTTGATGGCATGAAGTTACTTATATCGGTTTGACAAGATTAAACTACAGTAATACTCGCTACTCCTACTTTCTAGACCTGCTAAGTGGGATTTTTTTGTGAAATGGAAACTAGACGTATTTAGTATGATCCACAATCTTAATGCATAAGCTGCTTTTTAAGCTTTTGTAAGTACTATACGTGTAAATACATGTACGAGTCCTTGAACATGTGGTGTATTTACATGGTACATCGTATATACAATACTGAAATTCTTAAAGGATAAATGAGAACTGAACATCTGGGCATAATCAAAGAGGTTAAATCACTGCTTAATATTCTTGAGCCAATTAGTGTTAGAATAGCTGAATAATTGATGAGGAGGGGTGGTAAAATTCTATTCAATAGTTGAAAAGTGTTCTTGAGCTATTCTTGTAAAAAGATTATATTTTTATTGCTGAGTTCAACTGGCTCAATACTAGCGGACTTTTATGCCGATAGACTGTGTGCTGTCATTCACGCATTAGGCACAGAGACTGACAGAATATTGCTATGTGTATACAAATGAAGGCCACCGAAAACCTCTGATACAGAAAAAACCTCTGATACTTGAAGTCGATAATTAGGTGAAATTACTGTATATGAGACTTTTGTTGCTCTGTTTAGGTTTGAGCAACTGTTGATGGACCTCAACCCAATTCCTTCCTATGCTCTGAGATTGCTGCAAAATCTGATGAGCTTCCGACCCCAAATAGCTAGGTATCCGCTACTACGCAGCGCACTGTACTGAAACATCCTTTATCCAAATGTTGTTGTATATTAAGACTTGGGAATCAATTATTTCATAGCCATGTGTTCAATAGGTGATGTTCCCTATCCTGTTGTAGGGAGTTTATAGCACTGTGTTCAATTGATGATGTTCCCTATCCTGTTGTAGGGAGTTTATAGCACTGTGTTCAATTGTTGATGTTCCCTATTCTGTTGTAGGGAGTTTATAACACTGTGTTCAATTGATGATGTTCCCTATCCTGTTGTAGGGAGTTTATAGCACTGTGTTCAATTGATGATGTTCCCTATCCTGTTGTAGGGAGTTTATAGCTCTGTGTTCACTTGATGATGTTCCCTATCTTGTTGTAGGGAGTTTATAGCTCTGTGTTCAATTGATGATGTTCCCTATCTTGTTATAGGGAGTTTATAGCACTGTGTTCAATTGATGATGTTCCCTATCCTGTTGTAGGGAGTTTATAGCTCTGTGTTCAATTGATGATGTTCCTTATCTTGTTATAGGGAGTTTATAGCACTGTGTTCAATTGATGATGTTCTCTATCTTGTTGTAGGGAGTTTATAGCACTGTGTTCAATTGATGATGTTCCCTATCCTGTTGTAGGGAGTTTATAGCACTGTGTTCAATTGATGATGTTCCCTATCCTGTTGTAGGGAGTTTATAGCACTGTGTTCAATTGATGATGTTCCCTATCCTGTTGTAGGGAGTTTATAGCACTGTGTTCAATTGATGATGTTCCCTATTTTGTTGTAGGGAGTTTATGAGCTGTGGTCTTCTACCAGTACTCTATCAAGTCATCGAGGTAAGTATTATGTCATATTATTGAACTGAGCATGAAAAACATTCTCGTGAATCCTCCACCATTTTAGCACGGTTATCACTCTTCTATGTTAAGGAAGTGAGTACCCTACTAGGTTAAGTGCATACTTTATCAGGTTAAGTGCGTATTTTATCAGGTTAAGTGCCTACTTTGTCAGGTTAAGTGCGTATTTTATCAGGTTAAGTGCCTACTTTGTCAGGTTAAGCGAGTATTCTACTAGATTAAGCAAGTGGGCACTTTACTAGGTTAAGTGAAGACCCCACCAGGTTATGGAAGTCAATGCACAGCCAGGTTAGGAAGTGAGTGCCCTATTGAATTATTCAGTCTTTTTATGGTTTTTAGAAGGGAAATCATGGATTTTTTCCAGTTAACTAATATGATGCGTGTTTTGTTTGTTAGGAAAATCACAGCAACCCGTTGAGTCAAGTTCTTCAGCTTGCTACCGGAGTGCATTGTACCCTTATCCACTACAAAGAGACTGAAATAGCTGAGCTCTACAACCAGGGTATTCCTGATCTGCCTCTTTACCACTCTTGTTCTACTTCTTCCTCACTTTTACGGAGCAGACATTCTTGTTTCACTAGTTCTCCAAGATTTTAGATACATTTGGTGTTTTTGAATTATTCCTGAGCAGATAACAGTTAGCAAAAGACTCACACAGTTAATCATTAACTTTAACAATGTATTCACAAAGCTACCCGCTGAAGTTATTTTAAGGGTCGCCGTGACACTCGTTGAGGTATTTGCAAGGCTATACAAGTATTTATTTCCTTGTTGTTGATCGCCTGTAGAGTTCATTGCTAGAAACTCAGTCAGTACAGCATTAAATTGCATGCCTGCTCATTTGGTTGTGTGAAAGAATCTAAACTTTTAGCAAACATCGTTTATCTGTTTTCATGTAAGATTTAAAGGATCAGCTTTAGTAAAATCAGATTTATTGCTGTTGTCTGTCTAATTAGAATGAATAAGTGCTAATACTGACTACCCAGACTGATTGCTGCATACACAATATAATGAAAGGCTTGATAGATATTTAGGGCCTGTATCACAACTTTATACTCAATAGCTACCAGCAAACACTACCATGTGACTACTTTATATTTAATAATTACGATCATACGTTATCATTTTAGGCTGTGTAGACCTGCTTGTCTCTGTCTGTCATCGGCTTATACCTTATATTAAAGAGAGGTCTGACCAATCAGATATCAATGTGCCATGCATAACAATGAACTCTGTCCTCGACAGCATCCAGCATCTTCTCAAGTGAGTGTGCTGCTTGATTAGCTCACAAACTCCATGTGTAACAAATTTGCATCATTTATGTGTAGCTAGAATCTTGAATATATAGTGAGAGTTGATTATCTAAAATAATGAACTGTGTAGTTTCTAATCAAATGCTTTTATCAGCTCGTTATTTTTTTAACTAATCATAGTAAATGGTCGTATCTGTATACTAGTAGTAAATTATATTCAACTACCAATACTAAATGATCATATTCAACTACTACTAGTAAATGATCATATTTAACTACTACTAGTAATTGATCACATTCAACTACTGCTAGTAAATGATCATATTCAACTACTACTAGTAAATGATCATATTCAACTACTACTAGTAAATGATCATATTCAACTACTACTAGTAAATGATCATATTCAACTACTACTAGTAAATGATCATATTCAACTACTACTAGTAAATGATCATATTCAACTACTACTAGTAAATGATCATATTCAACTACTACTAGTAAATGATCATATTCAACTACTACTAGTAAATGATCATATTTAACTACTACTAGTAATTGATCACATTCAACTACTGCTAGTAAATGATCATATTCAACTACTACTAGTAAATGATCATATTCAACTACTACTAGTAAATGATCATATTTAACTACTGCTAGTAAATGATCATATTCAACTACTACTAGTAAATGATCATATTCAACTACTACTAGTAAATGATCATATTCAACTACTACTAGTAAATGATAATATTCAACTACTACTAGTAAATGATCATATTCAACTACTACTAGTAAATGATCATATTCAACTACTACTAGTAAATGATCATATTCAACTACTGCTAGTAAATGACCATATTAAACTACTACTAGTAAATGATAATATTCAACTACTACTAGTAAATGATCATATTCAACTACTACTAGTAAATGATCATATTCAACTACTACTAGTAAATGATCATATTCAACTACTACTAGTAAATGATCATATTCAACTACTACTAGTAAATGATCATATTCAACTACTACTAGTAAATGATCATATTCAACTACTACTAGTAAATGATAATATTCAACTACTACTAGTAAATGATCATATTCAACTACTACTAGTAAATGATCATATTCAACTACTACTAGTAAATGATAATATTCAACTACTACTAGTAAATGATCATATTCAACTACTACTAGTAAATGATCATATTCAACTACTACTAGTAAATGATTATATTCAACTACTACTAGTAAATGATCATATTCAACTACTACTAGTAAATGATCATATTCAACTACTACTAGTAAATGATCATATTCAACTACTACTAGTAAATGATCATATTCAACTACTACTAGTAAATGATCATATTCAACTACTACTAGTAAATGATCATATTCAACTACTACTAGTAAATGATAATATTCAACTACTACTAGTAAATGATCATATTCAACTACTACTAGTAAATGATCATATTCAACTGCTACTAGTAAATGATAATATTCAACTACTACTAGTAAATGATCATATTCAACTACTACTACTAATAAATGATAATATTCAACTACTACTAGTAATTGATCGTATCCAACTACCACTAGTTGAATGATCAGGAAACTGATAAATTCTCTGAACTTCAAAATGCATTTCACATTTTACTTTTTCCGCCTTGGAGCTTTAAGAATGCATCTTCTTTTGTTAAAGATGTACAAAACCCAGTTTTCCAGTTCATCTCAATTAGATGCCGACAAACATTTTTTTGGAGTTGAGTTATTTTCATTTTGTGTCACTCTAACACTGATTGTACCCATTTCATAACATTAATCATCAAGCATAAAAAGTTGAGCGAACGGATTTGAGCGAACGGATTTTTTCGAATTTTTCTTATTTATTTTTGTAATAGTGTGATATTTTGGACTGTTGTTGGATTTGAATTCTAATTGGCATCAGCCATTTACGCTAGCAGTTCTATACACCTAGATAATCAACCTAGTTAATATAAAACTGTTGTTGTATAGGCTCCCAATCATCTGTTTAAAAAATTTTGCTTATACAAAGTTTTGTTTGCTGCTTAAAATTGAACCTGAGCATATTATTGTTCTTTTCAATTTTCTAATATTAATATTTGCAACCCTAGTTGCGCTTTTCATTTCTTCAGGTTAGTGTCTGAGGTGGTACGGAAGGCTTTGCAGGCACAGAAGTCAGGTGTAGATGATGTTACTGATAGTGCGGAGGACTGCTTGCACACAAATAAGCAATTTACAGAAATAATATCACTTTTACCTGCATTGGTAAGTGCAGTTAAGATAAACCATCCACATTTCAACAGTATCGTTCAAGTCTTATGTGGAATGAAATTGGTCTTTTTGGCTGTCCTATCCTCCATATACACTTATAGTAGTACTTCCCTTTATAGTTTATACATACCTATACTAGTTATACACTTTATACATACTTATATTAGTTACACACTTTATACATACTTATACTAGTCATACACTTTATACATACTTATACTAGTCATACACTTTATACATACTTATACTAGTTGTACACTTTTTACATACTTATACTAGTCATACACTTTATACATACTTATACTAGTTGTACACTTTATACATACTTATACTAGTCATACACTTTATACATACTTATACTAGTTATATACTTTATACATACTTATACTAGTTGTACACTTTATACATACTTATACTAGTCATACACTTTATACATACTTATACTAGTTGTACACTTTATACATACTTATACTAGTTATACACTTTATACATACTTATATTAGTTATACACTTTATACATACTTATACTAGTCATACACTTTATACATACTTATAGTAGTTACACACTTTATACATACTTATACTAGTTACACACTTTATACATACTTATACTAGTTACACACTTTATACATACTTATACTAGTTATACACTTTATACATACTTATACTAGTCATACACTTTATACATATTTATACTAGTCATACACTTTATACATACTTATACTAGTTACACACGTTATACATACTTATACCTGTTATACACTTTATACATACTTATACTAGTCATACACTTTATACATACTTATACTAGTCATACACTTTATACATACTTATACTAGTCATGCCATAACCACATCAGATGTGCTACTATTTTCCTTTAGGTTGCCATGGATGATGCGCAGTTATCTGACCTGGCCTTACGCTCTCTTTCTCTTCTTGTTCAACTATTTGGTGGCGAAAACAAAAATTCTCTGGACCAAGAAAATTTGGTATGTTGTAGTCTTGGTTATGTCAAGTATTTAGTACATTGTAGGAATTCGCATGTTGTAGTGTTTGCTATGTGATAGTTTGTGTCACAGTGTTCTTCATAGTGTAATATTTGCACTGGTATGCTTTACATTTATGTTATTTTGCAATTAGATGTTTATGACTCCAATAAACATTGGAGTTGTTTCGTCATGTGGCACATGCACTCCGTAATACAGTAATACTTCAACTTACGAGTGCCCCCAACGTACGAGAAACTTCAGATATGAGCTAGCTTTTAAGCAAGTTTTAGCACTAACATACGAGCCATGTTTGAGATACGAGCACGTGAGTCAGTTGCCAAGTATGTCGGAGGTTTTTATGAGGACAGCATCACTCTGTATTTTTCAACTGCTCAGGTTATACCTTTGTACCGTGTTTTTTGTGTGCGATTTTCAGTGCGGAATTATGTGAAGTACAAGTACTGTGTGTAGACCAAAAGTTTGCTAGTGAAATGAAAGATAATGCAAAGAAAAAGCGAATGATAACAATTGATATTAAACGGAAAATTATTGGAAAATATGCAAAATGTGTATGCGTGATTCAGCTAGCTCAGCAATGTGACAGAAATACATCCACGATAATCAAACAGAAGGATTATATTCAGGGCATTTAGTTCGCAAAAGGACTAACCATAGTTTCTAAACGGCCCAGCGATCTTCACGATTGCTGATGGAGAGACTGCTCAGGCTTTGGATAAAAGACAAACAATCGGCCGGTGACAACGTAACTGAAACGATGCTATGTGAAAATGCCGGTGCTATCTATCAAGACTATAAAAAATAGACATTCGGACAAGTTGGCTAGTGGTCGTGCATTAACCTTTTGTGACGACACCTGTGTTCGTCCTAATAGCAACATGTTGAAAGGGCGACAAAGGCAACCGTCCTTAGATAGGTTTCTGTTAAAACAGCCGGCTGGTCGTGAGAGCGAAACAAAGGAAAAATCAGCTAACTAGCTCGAACTATGAACGCCGAAGAACTTTTAATTACGTTAAGTTAAAAATGAAAGATTGCTTTTAGGTTTGCTTCTAAGTTTGTCTTTTAAGACTTTGATAAAATCCAAATTTATCAAAGTCAACTGTTGTAACGAAGAACAACTTATCTCTCCCTCCCTGGCAAATGCTAGCGTTAACTGCTATTGTACGTATTTAATTTTACATTTTAATTAATCACATTTCCTTGCATTATTTTTTAATTGTTGCTTTTTGAAAGCATGTGGTAAGTTAGGACAATAACCAACATGTTCTTTCTGTTACAATATCTTGTTTTGAGTGTTTTATTTGCATTTTTTCAGAGTATGGAAACCAATCAATATATATTTAATTGTTCTATATATAAATAAATTGCACCAACATGCGAGTAAATTGACATACGAGCTCAGTCTGAGAACGCATTAAGCTCGTAAGTCGAAGTATGACTGCAGCGGCCTTGTTTACAATGCTTGTATAGTCTAATTCTGACTATACATGTATATACTTTTATACAGAATAAAACTGCTGTATTTATCACTCATGTAGGGCTATAGTTGTTGTATAGGCATGATGGGTTCATAAATTGCTTAATAAATAGTATTTTTGTATATAGTGATGCACAAACAACATAATAATAATATTGTTCAATTAAATTATGTAGAATGCAATTATTTTGTATATGCAAAGCAGACATACTAAAGCAGCTACTGTATATAATAATACTGTATTTACCGGTAATAATACCGCTTATAATACTGTTATATATAATCATACTGAATATGCGTATACTGGTATATATAGATATATAATGCACATAGAAAACGGGCATATTAATTGATGTATGGAATACAATAATTATTGTATTCCATACATACCAATGTATAGGATACAGTAACTATTGTATATAACAAACAGGTATACTAACTGATGTATGGGATACAGTAACTATTGTATATATCAAACAGGTATACTAACTGATGTATAGACTACAGTAACTGTTGTATATATCAAACAGGCATATTAACTGATGTATAGTACACAGTAACTATTGTATATATCAAACAGGTATATTAACTGATGTATAGAATACAGTAACTGTTGTATATATCAAACAGGCATATTAACTGATGTATAGTACACAGTAACTATTGTATATATCAAACAGGCATATTAACTGATGTATAGAATACAGTAACTATTGTATATATCAAACAGGCATATTAACTTATGTATGGACTACAGTAACTATTGTATATATCAAACAGGTATATTAACTGATGTATAGACTACAGTAACTATTGTATATTTCAAACAGGTATATTAACTTATGTATGGACTACAGTAACTATTGTATATATCAAACAGGTATATTAACTGATGTATAGACTACAGTAACTATTGTATATATCAAACGGGTATATTAACTGATGTATAGACTACAGTAACTATTGTATATATCAAACAGGTATATTAACTGATGTATAGACTACAGTAACTATTGTATATATCAAACAGGCATATTAACTGATGTATAGACTACAGTAACTATTGTATATATCAAACAGGCATATTAACTGTTGTATAGACTACAGTAACTATTGTATATATCAAACAGGTATATTAACTTATGTATGGACTACAGTAACTATTGTATATATTAAACAAGTATATTAACTTATGTATGGACTACAGTAACTATTGTATATATCAAACAGGCATATTAACTGATGTATAGACTACAGTAACTATTGTATATATCAAACAGGTATATTAACTTATGTATGGACTACAGTAACTATTGTATATATCAAACAGGCATATTAACTGATGTATAGACTACAGTAACTATTGTATATATCAAACAGGTATATTAACTGATGTATAGACTACAGTAACTATTGTATATATCAAACAGGTATATTAACTGATGTATAGACTACAGTAACTATTGTATATATCAAACAGGCATATTAACTGATGTATAGTACACAGTAACTATTGTATATATCAAACAGGCATATTAACTGATGTATAGAATACAGTAACTATTGTATATATCAAACAGGTATATTAACTTATGTATGGACTACAGTAACTATTGTATATATCAAACAGGTATATTAACTGATGTATAGACTACAGTAACTATTGTATATATCAAACAGGTATATTAACTTATGTATGGACTACAGTAACTATTGTATATATCAAACAGGTATATTAACTGATGTATAGACTACAGTAACTATTGTATATATCAAACAGGCATATTAACTGATGTATAGACTACAGTAACTATTGTATATATCAAACAGGCATATTAACTGATGTATAGACTACAGTAACTATTGTATATATCAAACAGGCATATTAACTGTTGTATAGACTACAGTAACTATTGTATATATCAAACAGGTATATTAACTTATGTATGGACTACAGTAACTATTGTATATATTAAACAAGTATATTAACTTATGTATGGACTACAGTAACTATTGTATATATCAAACAGGTATATTAACTGATGTATAGACTACAGTAACTATTGTATATATCAAACAGGTATATTAACTGATGTATAGACTACAGTAACTATTGTATATATCAAACAGGTATATTAACTGATGTATAGACTACAGTAACTATTGTATATATCAAACAGGCATATTAACTGATGTATAGTACACAGTAACTATTGTATATATCAAACAGGCATATTAACTGATGTATAGAATACAGTAACTATTGTATATATCAAACAGGTATATTAACTTATGTATGGACTACAGTAACTATTGTATATATTAAACAAGTATATTAACTTATGTATGGACTACAGTAACTATTGTATATATCAAACAGGCATATTAACTGATGTATAGACTACAGTAACTATTGTATATATCAAACAGGTATATTAACTTATGTATGGACTACAGTAACTATTGTATATATCAAACAGGCATATTAACTGATGTATAGACTACAGTAACTATTGTATATATCAAACAGGTATATTAACTGATGTATAGACTACAGTAACTATTGTATATATCAAACAGGTATATTAACTGATGTATAGACTACAGTAACTATTGTATATATCAAACAGGCATATTAACTGATGTATAGTACACAGTAACTATTGTATATATCAAACAGGCATATTAACTGATGTATAGAATACAGTAACTATTGTATATATCAAACAGGTATATTAACTTATGTATGGACTACAGTAACTATTGTATATATCAAACAGGTATATTAACTGATGTATAGACTACAGTAACTATTGTATATATCAAACAGGTATATTAACTTATGTATGGACTACAGTAACTATTGTATATATCAAACAGGTATATTAACTGATGTATAGACTACAGTAACTATTGTATATATCAAACAGGTATATTAACTGATGTATAGACTACAGTAACTATTGTATATATCAAACAGGTATATTAACTGATGTATAGACTACAGTAACTATTGTATATATCAAACAGGCATATTAACTGATGTATAGACTACATTAACTATTGTATATATCAAACAGGCATATTAACTGATGTATAGACTACAGTAACTATTGTATATATCAAACAGGTATATTAACTGATGTATAGACTACAGTAACTATTGTATATATCAAACAGGTATATTAACTGATGTATAGACTACAGTAACTATTGTATATATCAAACAGGTATATTAACTGATGTATAGACTACAGTAATTATTGTATATATCAAACAGGTATATACAATAATATACCATCATCTATATTTGATACGGGGCCTTCGGTAAAACCCGAAGTGTTTGTCATAAACTAGTACTACGATAAGTTTTATATTGAGCTTTGTATTGGCCTTTCAATTCACGTGAGAACATACGTGACAAGACGATAACCAAATTTCGTGGCTACGTCATCGAAATAAAGAGATTCCAATCTACGGCCGCTTTTCGTATATAGGATAGACTCATATATAGGATACAGTAACTATTGTATATATCAAAAAGGTATATTAACTGATGTATAGGATACAGTAACTATTGTATATATCAAACACGTACAGGCATATCAACTGATGTATAGAATGCAGTAACTATTGTATATATCAAACAGGCACATTATAGCGAAGCTTTGACTTCAGGAGACAGCAAGCGACAAAAGTTTATACTGAGAATTCTCAAACGACTGGTAGGTTACCTTGCAATTGCTGTTATATAAATGCGAAGAATCATTTTAACATTTGACCAGTCTTTATTAGTTCAATCATGTTGTTTAGGTAGCAACAGAAAAGCACCACCTCCATAACCTTCAGCTGTATGGAGCTGACGTTATGAGATCATTGAACAAGCTGTCTAAAGCTGCAAGGTGTGTTGAACGATCTCCATTGTGGATTACCTCCTGTTGTTGACATACTCTGCGTGTGACTAGCACTTCCTGTTGTTGACAAACTCTGCGTGTGACTAGTACTTTCTGTTGGCAGACTCTGCGTGTGACTAGCACTTCCTGTTGTTGATAGACTCTGCGTGTGACTATTACTTCCTGTTGGCAGACTCTGCGTGTGACTAGTACTTCCTGTTGTTGATAGACTCTGTGTGTGACAAGTATTTTCTATCGTTGACAAGCTCTACATCAAACTAGTAAAGCAACTTTCTATTTGTAGTGCCAATGCGGATGCTGGATTGTCAGTCATGGCACAGGAGTTACAAAGACTAGTTGCCTCCTAGATATAAATATATATGCACCCTTGTGCGTGGGGCGACATGCCAGAATTTATTTATGATATCTTATGAAAATAAACCAACACTGAAATATATCATTTCTAAATAATTCCAATTGAGCAGCAAATACATCAATATGATCTATTAATTAAGAGACCTTACTAGCTACATGTAGATGTCACATAAAGGGTTATGTGGTGCACAGAAGCAGCGTTTTAACAGAGAAGCTGAACGGCATTCTCTATGTACTGCTGCAAAACTTAAGTGTGCTGTCTAAAAGCCTTACTGCTGGGTGAACTTGACTATATATTCTGGATAGGCAGCAGCATCATTGAAAACTACAAATATCACAGTGTCATTGACATCATTAACTACTGAGTCGTAGACCTCTCCTGGATAATTCGGGTTCGGAGGGGCACTCCTCATGCTAGGATTCCCCGCACAAAATTCTCCAACTATAACTCGTGTCTGGATCATGAAACGATGACCGTCATTATTAGCCCTTGAATAACGCGGTTGTCGTGAGTACCAGCTGCCTGTGGCAAAATAGCTACCAACACCATAGTAGGTGGCTGCAACACAATTCCAGAAAAATGAATAAGCCTGGTTAATCAGGAACAGCTTAGAAATGTTAAAGGATTCCCCAAACAAATGTACCCTCATTTACTTTCTTTCTAAATGTATAAATTAGAAGCGTGTTTATTCCTATGCAAGTAAGATTACAGGTTTCTGAATTTTGACCTTTACTCAAAATATCCATATGATCCTCATAATCCCATATAAAACCTCATGCAAATTCCCTTATGATTGAATATTTTACACAAATACCTTTGGTCAATAACTTCACACAAATGCCTATAGTATTGAAGACTACATAAATACACATGTAATTAAAAACCTTATAACAAAACCTAGATTATAGAGAACTTTACCAATGCTTGAATAAACCTGCTAGCTATGTTCACAGCAACATATGTAAGGGTGTCACTGTATTACCTATGCCTGAATAAGCCTGCTAGCTATGTTCCCAACAACATATGTAAGGGTGTCATTGTATTACCTATGCCAGAATAAGCCTGCTAGCTATGTTCACAGCAACATATGTGAGGGTATTACTGTATTACCTATGCCTGAATAAGCCTGCTAGCTGTGTTCACAGCAACATATGTGAGGGTATTACTGTATTACCTATTCCAGAATAAGCCTGCTGGCTATGTTCACAGCAACATATGTGAGGGTATTACTGTATTACCTATCCCAGAATAAGCCTGCTAGCTATGTTCACAGCAACATATGTTAGGGTGTCACTGTACTTCACAATATTGTGTCTTCACAATATCCAAGCAACTTTTTTAATTAGTTGGCTGTTTAAAAATAAACTTTTACGTGCTATTACAGCTACATTAGGTGAGTAGTAGCAACATCTAGAAAAAAGCTTTTGGGTACAAAGACTTGTTTTGGTAGCAATAAGTTTGTGCTAGTAGCCGCAACAAATAACTAATAGTCTGAAAATTATTGGAAATTTTAGCTTAAACCATTCGAGATATCAGATTTCATCTTGATGAAATATTAAAATTTGTTGGTTGACAAAGACGTAGTTGAAAGAGAATGAATCATGCTCTGAAATATGTTGTTAGCAGGTGCAAATGTGTATATATGTCTCACAGTGCTATTACTCCTATATTGCAACATAAAATCTATTCACAGCATAAAAAATTTATTAAATTTTTGTTTAGTCCTTAATAAAGTTGAAAGCTATCAATTCCTTTTTAAAACTTCCACATTCCAAAGTCAAGTTTTTAATACCCATTTTAGTATCACAGCAAACCAATTAAAATGCTAGCAGCTTGGTTGTGTGTTACATTTGGATTAGGTGAGGTTTTAATCAGTCCTTGTTACTCAAGTTATAATGGGACAAGAGAGGTAAAATACAACTGAAGTACTTGTAACTCAAGTCATAATAGAGCTAGAGAGTTAAAATATGACTAAACTGAAGCACTTGTAACTCAAGTCATAATAGAGCTAAAGAGTTAAAATATAACTGAACAGAAGTACTTGTAACTCCAGTCATAATTGAGCTAGAGAGTTGAAATACGACTAAACTGAAGTACTTGTAACTCAAGTCATAATAGAGCTAAAGAATTAAAATACAACAGAACTGAAGTACTTGTAACTCCAGCCATAATTGAGCTAGAGAGTTGAAATAAAACTGAACTAAAGTACTTGTAACTCAAGTCATAATAGAGCTAAAGAGTTAAAATACGACTAAACTGAAGTACTTGTAACTCAAGTCATAATAGAGCTAGAGAGTTAAAATACGACTAAACTGAAGTACTTGTAACTCAAGTTATAATAGAGCTAAAGAGTTAAAATACAACAGAACTGAAGTACTTGTAACTCCAGCCATAATTGAGCTAGAGAGTTGAAATACGACTAAACTGAAGTACTTGTAACTCCAGCCATAATTGAGCTAGAGAGTTAAAATACAGTGTAAGTTTTTCTACTCTGTAGAAAAAGGAGATGCAAAGAAATAGCATGCCAAAAATAGCTAAGACATGAAAAATACCAAACATACCATTTTTTCCAGCGAGGCCTCTATCAAAAGTTCCCCTTGCTATCAAGGAAACCGTCTCTTGATTTGTTCCATGCCACATGGGCACACGCTCAACTTCTTCCTCTGTTTTTCCCAGTTTGGCTGCCACTTTCTTCCTAAGAACGATGTACTGTTGGTAGAGGGTTGCGTTCTGTACTCTCTTCACCTTCAAGAGAAGCAATTCATATAGCATATGATCAGGCATGTAACCAACCTTAAAGGTTGACTTGCAACAAAATTCACATTACTGTTATTTGAAATGAAAAGATTCACCATGTCTTACTATGTTGTGTTGTAGGTGCAAAATATGTGGAAAGGTGATTACAAGCTCTTAAAAGCTCAAAAACGAACAGAAAATCGCAGCCACACGAGACCGCCGTAGTTTGGATTCCCTTTCCAAAACGGCTCAAATGTGATGTAGTTGTGAGAGATGGTTTCTGTTTACACTTTCTTGCAACCTTATTCGTCGAAATATTTTCACAAATATACTTCACGCATTCAATAAAACTATGTCTATTGTTCTTACGCGTCTGTTTTATCGTCATTGTAATGCTGTCACTTTTAGCACTGATATCTTATAACTTACCGTAAAAATTCGTTAAACTTTTTAACCTTAGCTCGAAGGAGTACATATCATTGTCTGATAATCATGACGAGCCTGTTGGTCACCTGTGATAATCGAAAAGTGCTGCACAAATTATTTGCAAAGTATTGGGTTACATGATCAGATTACGACTTGACGATTGAACAATGCCGAAACAAAACTGTAAAGTAGCGAGCATCTATATTTGATACGGGGCCTTCGGTAAAACCCGAAGTGTTTGTCATAAACTAGTACTACGATAAGTTTTATATTGAGCTTTGTATTGGCCTTTCAATTCACGTGAGAACATACGTGACAAGACGATAACCAAATTTCGTGGCTACGTCATCGAAATAAAGAGATTCCAATCTACGGCCGCTTTTCGTTTTTGAGCTTTTAAGAGCTTGTAATCACATCTCCACATATTTGGCACTTACAACACAACAGAGTAAGACATGGTGAATCGTTTGATACCAAATAACTGTGATGTGAATTTTGTTGCAAGTCAACCTTTAACTAATCATACAAAATCTGGAGTTTCTCCCACACTATATGCAGCGTTGCCACATTGCTAAAAAACATAGCTCCAGTGCCCATAATCTAATCCTTCCCACATCTGAATGATCTGGCTTACACACCAGAAGCCTTTAAGACTGACTAAGGATTCCTTGCTATGGAAGATTGTATAATCTTTACATACAAAACTGGATGATGTATCACGCAACTCTGTCATGATTGACTGATCACATTTACTAGAGGAATTAGTTCTTTACGTCATGTCACAATAGAGTATTCAAACTAACGCTGATGTTGGTAACTCATGAGGCCATTTTTAGGTTTTTTCTTTAAAGAAACGCAGTCATGATGTGCAAGTGGTCTCTTGCATGTTTTGGTAAATCTCAGAAAGAATTTCTATGAAGATGCCTGACATGAACTTGTTAAAAGTGTTAATACAAAATATTGCGTGGTCAATGTGCTAACTGGCAATTGCAGGAGATTGTCCCTATTTGTAGGCAGCTCTACAGCATGAACATATGGCAGCGTTAATAAAGCGTGTCTGCACCCAGAGGAAGTACTTAGCTTACAGCACATAACAAAAGGTATCCATTTTTGGTTTAAGAAACTAGAAACTATTTGCAACAGAGACGAGAAAAGTTTATGTGTAAACTAGTAAACTGCAGCTACATCACAAGAAAATTTCTGTCAGACATACAACCTCTACGTACCTCCAAAATACTGTCAGACATACAACCTCTACGACCTCCAAAACACTGTCAGACATACAACCTCTGCGACCTCCAAAATACTGTCAGACATACAACCTCTACGACCTCCAAAACACTGTCAGACATACAACCTCTGCGACCTCCAAAATACTGTCAGACATACAACCTCTACGACCTCCAAAATACTGTCAGACGTACAACCTCTACTTACCTCCAAAATACTGTCAGACATACAACCTCTACGTACCTCCAAAACCTTTCCAGTCTTTGGCAAAAACTCAAACTCGTGACGGTCGCTAATGAATGTATTGAAGAAGTTTCTTTCAACAGTTGCATATTCTGCTGATGCAGAATCCAAGACAACTTCTTTGTATGAGTCGAATGGAGGAAACCAGGTGTCTGGGATGCTAAGTAGAGTAGCTGCAAGTAAGAATAAATACTGATTCTAACACACAGTAATTGGATAGTCATTTGCAACATGTTGTTTGTTTATGTTTTATAGCTAAAACATAAATTACTATAGCAAACGTTGAGACAGTATATTTTTCATATCAGTTCAATATGACAGCTACAACTGAAGTGACCAACCTTTTAATCACACCATAACAAGTATTATCAACAGCTGGCAAGCCAAGCTAAAAAAGCAAAAAAAAGCCACATAAACCAGTAAGCTATAATTACATTACACTAGAAATAAGCTATGAAAACTTGACAAAAAGAACAATAATATTTCAACACAACATTCCTCGGAATGGCATCTGGTGGAATTAATGTTTGCAAGATCTTAACGGCCTTAAAGCAACTGTGTAATACAAATAAATACACTGTATTATCAAACTGGCATTCCATTTCAATTGTTTACAAAAGACCCTGCTAATTTCTCAAGTGTGAACAAGTAAAGAACCAGCATAACTGCCTACTACTATTAGTTATACTAGTTAATTAAAATTTATATAACTAGAAATTCCCCTGTCATACAGCCCACGACCAAAGTGATAATGGAAAAAAGAAAGGGTACTGCTAAAAACGAACTGTAAAGAGATTGGCTGGCAAGGTAGGTTGGTCAACGCGTCGACGAAGGACAATGGTGTCAATTTGTTGTAGTTGGCGAGGTAAATTTATAACAAAGTCATTTACGTTCTGAGGGAAATTGCTGACATGACCTCTGAACCATTGTAGGATTAACCTTAGCAATGAGTAACTGTTCTAAAAGTGTAAGAGAAGATAACAATTCAACAGATGGACCTGGGTCCATATTGTTGGCTGCACTGAATTTATTAACAGTGTCAGGTCTAACTTGTTGGCACGTATGACATAGTTGTATTTGAGCATTGTATGTAATGAAATGTTTCTCATTACATCCAGTACACGTGAGCTGTGATATGTTGTTGTCATGTCTGCCTAGAAAGTTGTTACGCAGTTCTTGAAAATCAGGACAATCTAAAGATTGAAAATGAGGAATGTGATGAAGGGGGCAGCATTGGGAGGAGCAATATTGTTTTGTGTAATATTTTCATGGTCAATGATGTCCATAAAATCATGATCATCATCTGGAAACAAAGGGGCTGCCAAGTCCATGTCATTTACATCGCCTACAACATCTACTAAAAAAATTTCTGAATCAGATGAGTTGTTATTAATTTGAGTAGCGTGTTGTTGAACATTAGTATTTGATGTTGATGGTTGCGGTGAGGACCTTCTATTTATCCTCCTATTGAGCTGTAATAATTGAGAGACACGTGGACAGCCACTGCATCGGCGACGGCCACGACGTGGTGTTCTGGGAAGTTGTATGTCCATGGTAGTTGTCAAGTTGTTTTGAAATTAAATTCAAAAAGTCAATTATGCAGAACAAAAGGTTGTATAAAAATCACACCTAATCTACTACTATCTCAAACCTATGTTTTACAACAATAAAATAAATATTAATTAAAGCTGTAGGCCTAATCTACTGTACTGTATGTAATTTAACAACAGCAATAATGAAATATGTTTACTATATCTCTGAAATGCAATATTAGAAGTAAAATGGCAAGCTGCTGTGTACTATACACAGTTTGAAAGTCGGTTGTGTTGAATGTGGAATGGCTTTGATAGCGATCTGTAACCGAAAGCGGGCATCAGCATTCATGCGTCTGAAAGTTTTCTGCAAACTAGAGCAAAATAAAAAATGTTCATAAAAAAAAAGTCATAAAGGGGCATTGTAGTTCGGCCCTAGCTTGTACATAAGATGTAAAAAATTTTGGCTAACGTTCCAAATAATTTAATGAAACCTTCGGTAATTGGACAAAAAAAACATAGGCTGATAAACTGTGTACCACAATTTCGTACCTGTAAATCGGTCTACGCCTCAAACGGTCTACGTTTATTACAGAAACCTTCGGATAAATAAATTCGAATGATTATTCTCATAATTAAATCTTATAATAATTTTATAAAATCGAATAATTGTTCTTATAATTAAATATTTTGGCAAGATATTAAAAATGGAAATATATTAAAAACCTTTGGTAATTGGACAATGCCATAGACTGGTGAAATGTGCATGTTTCTCTTGTAATATGCGCACAACTTAATGGTTCTACTCACTGTCGCACTGCCTTATCGGCGTTTTGTTGGCCGATCTTAATTTTGAATAAAAAAGGCTTGTCATGGTTTTAATGGCGATTTTAGGCCAAATTAATGTCTATTTATGTATAATCCGATCAGATGGGTTAGTTTTAGGATATTGTCTACAAATTTCAAAGACTTAGTAACATATTTAAATAGGTTTATATGTGTTTTGTATCGTTATTATACTTAAACGACTCCATTGAAAAAATGGTTAAATTTGTTGATGAGATTTCGGTACAAGGGTTTGCGACGGCCGTTCATGAATAATTTTCGTGAGTTGTGTGCACATATGCGTTTATCATAAAGCTTTCAAACAATCGCTTCGCTCGTGTTTGGTCGTGGGAAAATAGTGCTAGCAAAAAACTCCATACATTCAAACCTCCATATATAAATTTAATTTACTCTGGTACCTGCTCCGCATGTTAAAACCATCGGTTTAACATGCGGAGCAGGTACCAGATCCAATATCAGATATCAGATTCAACCGATGGAATATCAGATCCAACAGATGGAATATCAGATCCAACCGATGGTGTTAAAACCATTGGTTTAAACACCATCGGTTGGATCTGATATTCCCAAAAAATACACAGTAATTCATGTTGTCCAAAAGCAAAAGAAATATAAAATAACTCAATAATAAACACTGCAAATACTGTGGAGTCTGCATAATTCAGCCCTGGAAACTAATTTCTGCTTAAAAAACCTTGTAGGTTCCTGTCCGTCTATATCACTTGACATTGTAAATAGTCAAATTCATACTAATTCTGGCTAATTCAAACTAAAAGATATTAAAAGTGTAAAGATAAACAGAGCTGAATACATGAGTATTAGTCACAATCACAGATTCAAGAGCAACTGCTGTGACATATATTTCTTGGTGATTGTTAGAGGTGGTAGGGTGCGTTAATTTAATAGGTCAAGCTCCAGATTGGCAGCTAACGCACGACCTTAATAGCACAAGCTGTGCTACTGCTGAAGCCGTCTTTATTCTGTCAACTTAAAAAAAATTAGCTATGGATTCATCGAAAAAAGATTGTGTGCTATGACTATGCATCAAACTTTACTAAGTTCTAATTAATACACTAAAGTAATTGTTAGTCTTGGATACAGAAGTGAATAATCAAAGGCTAATCAGCAATCGCAGTTGTAAGCTTTATTCAAAGCTTTTTTTACTTTTATATATTCTTTGATAATTGTGAGAGGTGCGTCCATTTGATAGGTCAAGCTCCAGATCGGCAGCTAACACACGATCTTTCTAAAGCGAGTCACACTACTGGTAAAAGCATCTTTATTCTGCCAAATTAAAAAAAAAATTGAAAATGGACTCACTGAAAAAAGACTGGGCACTATGACTATGCATCCAGCTTGAGCAATAGTGAACATTTATCTTAGACACAGAAGTGAATAATTAAAAGCTAATCAATTCAGTTTCAAGCTTTATTCGAAACTTGTTCTCCTTTTCCAAGCATGTCTTAAGAATTTAAACAGAATTGCAAAACGAAAACTTACCAGTTTAAGGTGGTCAGTCGATAATCAACATTGAAAATAGCGTACAATGTAAAGTTCTGAAACAAACTCTGATAGCACAATTCACAAACCCTTCCGTTCAATACGTCAGTAAATCTTTTTTAGATCTACTGTACATGAAAATAAATATACATGGATATAATCAACAAAATACATACATACTTTATACATGATACCTGAATAGCGTTTCTATTCTCGAGTAAACCATTAACACTTAGTTTAAAAATACAGTATTCAATTCTACATGCACAAGTATAGAATGCATTGAGAACTCACAGGGCTTAAAAGACCATCAACAGTATGTTATTAATCTTATGTAAAATACCAGATATAGCAAGGTTCTTATAGTTCAAACTCAGATTAATTGCAGACTCCACTGTACTTGTAACAATAAAACAAATGCATTAAAGGGTGATGTAAAGAGAGAAATAAACAAAAATAATAACTTCATGAATAAAAAAGGTTTTCATTGTTACATTGCTTCAAAGACAGGCAAATGAAAGCGTAGACTGGATGAGTAGGTGTGGGGTAGTTTTGATGTCGAACGATGTGAGGATTAATAAAAATATGAAATACCCCATACACTAGCTTATGCTAGATATAATACAAATAAAGTTAATTAACATATTTTATTGTTATTTATACTTTTTCACAACTTTCTACCAGCAATTACATGTATTTTACACTTACTAAATCTATCTAATCTCACTTATCTAAATGTTTTGAGGCCTGATGTTGTATGGTGGCAATCACTTCATATATTGATTACAATATTTGCTCAAACTTTACCTCGCTTCATACAAGTCAAACGTAAAGGTGGTTGTAAGTCAAGGTCATATATGGAAGTTAGACTGTAATCGGGTATTAAGATCTGTTCGGATCAGTTGGCATGAGCTGATGCGCTAACCTGCAAGACTGCAATTCTTCGACAGAGCTGAAGCTATGTTATGATCAGGGTATGGTATACGAGGCAAAACCTACTCATATATAAACTGATGTTGAAATTAAAGTAAAGATGAAACTAACTAAATTTAGGGAGCTTTTAAATATTTCATAACTTTGTTACTTTCACCTACTACCTTCAACGTCTTAGCATTCACCCTTAAGGCTGCCATTTTTCACAAAACTTTAAGGCTGCACTTAGAATTACTTCAGGTGCAAAGTCCAATAATTTTCCAAAAGCTACATCACTTCATAAACATGTACATGGTAATCAATAATAGTCTAGTAATACCTAACATGTAATATGTTACTAGTAGTCTAGTAATACCTAACATGTGATATGTTACTAGTAGTCTAGTAATACCTAACATGTGATATGGAACTAGTAGTCTAGTAATACCTAACATGTGATATGTTACTAGTAGTCTAGTAATACCTAACATGTGATATGTCACTAGTAGTCTAGTAATACCTAACATGTGATATGTTACTAGTAGTCTAGTAATACCTAACATGTGATATGTTACTAGTAATCTAGTAATACCTAACATGTAATATGTTACTAGTAGTCTAGTAATACCTAACATGTGATATGTTACTAGTAGTCTAGTAATACCTAACATGTAATATGTTACTAGTAGTCTAGTAATACCTAACATGTGATATGTCACTAGCAGTCTAGTAATACCTAACATGTGATATGTTACTAGTAGTCTAGTAATACCTAACATGTGATATGTCACTAGTAGTCTAGTAATACCTAACATGTGATATGTTACTAGTAGTCTAGTAAGACCCAACATGTGATATGTTACTAGTAGTCTAGTAATACCTAACATGTAATATGTCATTAGTAGTCTAGTAATACCTAACATGTGATGTCACTAGTAGTATAGTAATACCTAACATGTGATGTATATTTTTTGTTCTTGCAACAAGATATAAACATAAAAGAGTGCAATGTGGGTGACACATTAAGCTGTACAGTGCTAAGTATGCTAATTCAAATACAGTCAAACATGGATAACTCGCCCACGGATAGCTCGAACACATGGTTAATTCGAACGGTTTCTTTGGTCCGTTCCCACGTAATGATAAATTGCTATATATAACTCGAACTCAACACTGTTAATTCGAACTGTTTTTTGCCCAACGGCTACCGAAACGGTTGTTATCGCTTTAGAAAATCACTTTATTCAAAGCCATAGAGGTAAACCTCATCTTTTCGTAATTCATAATCGTCGTTATTACCACCATCGGCAAAATATTTTTGTCAACGACTTTTCTAAAGGTTTGGTGAAATTTGATTTATACTGCTATACGATGAATAGCACGGGCTAGCCGGGTCACGCGTGCAAGGATTTTCGCCACGCACATACAAAACAAAAATCGCATGTTGTTTTTGTTTTGTATGTGCGTGGCGAAAATCCTTGAGTGCGTGGCGTAACCCAGCTAGCCCGTGATGAATAGTTTTCTGACGTTGATTCCATGTTGAATCAACGTTGGAATATTGAATGTTTAAAACGTCTTAAAAATTGTTGTAATTAAACGTATACGTTGTCTTAGCTACAAAACACTATTCATCGTTTGACCTAAACACAGAATACGTGTGTACATTCAATAAGTATCTATTAAAAAAGCGTGAGTGATATAGAATGTACGTAAAACCTCGTAAAACTTCTAATTGAACTGCCTCGGAATGTTGCTCTTAACGAATCCCAGGTAAAGTAAGGTAATCTTTGCATAAACTTCAAGAAAAAATGGCAAAATTGATCGTGGGTAAACCCCCAAAAGAAAAAAAAGTCTTTTCTTTTGAGCATTTCAACAACGATCAAGTTTTGCCAATGTCAATCTAAAAAACGTCCTGGCAATAACATCACCTCAAACAATGAACCAATCTCAAGTGATAGAAAAATCTCTATACTTTTTGATAAAAACGTTTTAAACTTTACATTAGAAGCATTTAATTCGAAACAAGCCATTTGTGCTTTTCATTTATATTTTAGTTTGTATATGTACATGTATCCACTAATAAATAAGTAAATACATAGACTTGTGACAGTGCTCTGATAACTTGAACGCTCTGATAATTCGAACACTTTTGCTCGGTCCCGTGAAGTTCGAGTTATCCATGTTTGACTGTACATGGAAATGATTTACCTGGCTCCTTGCCACGATCAACACGTTTTATCTCAAATTCTGTAAGCGTTGCATCCCTTCCAATCATAGTTTGCAAGTTTAGCGTGATTTTACCATCAATAGTGTTGTAAGAGTAGGTGCCCTGCGGGTTTTTCTGATACAAATTCTCCAATGCCTAAAATTGCAAAACAATAAAACAATGGCACTTTCTGTTACTCATTAATTCAGCTTTACATACCAGTTCCTAACTCGTACTCTTACCATTGCTGATAGATCAAATACAATATATTGGCTATAAGAGCATTTTACTCAGCATAATAACAACACTTATGACTACTATTTTACTAAACTGATAACATCCATCTAGCTGAACAATGATATACAATCGAAACCATGACATACAAGGTAATCAACACTAATAGTTGCTTCCTAAGTCAAAACAGCAATATGTTGATCAAATATTTTAGTAAGAATATATTGCATTTCCCTTAATTTGTCTCAAAGACTAAAAATAACAACCGATAATTCAAATAATTATTTGAAGCATTAAAACAAGTGCTTTACAGAAAAGTATGTAAAAAACTTATAATGACTTACTTTATATGTAAATACTAAATCAATAAAGTAATAAACTAATAATCAGAAATAAAATTTTCTTCACCTTAAAGTTTGTGAACAGCAGTGTAGGCTCAGTAAGCCTTAGGTGTGGAGGTACTGGAATGCGTGAGTGATAACAATCCACGATTTATCTTACTTAGTACATGCAACAAGATAGATTCAAAATGTTTATACCTGTATACAGACTTACAGAGATTAATTTATATTTATGCCAAAGGTGATACAAACTATAATACATAGCATGAGAGGGAGGGCTGAGCAGTAGCTGCGCGTATAAATAAATCAAAAATGTAAACAAATGAGCATACCTTATTGATGAGGGGATCAAACTGCACCATTTTGTCTCCATCATGATACATCCAGCTGATCGCCATAGCGACGTAATTCGCTTCCCTTCTTTCATTGGCATCATTTTCAACACATCTAAGTTCAGTCGCCACGATTTCTGCCATCTTGAAAGCATGTCTTTTCAACCCTACTATCGTAATGTTGGCTCGCTGCAGGTCAATTTCCAGAACCACACTAAGATTGTCTGCTTCAAAGTAAAGATTTTGAACCTGCAATAAAAATGTATATAACATTACAAACAGGACTACCGGTGGATGTCTACAAACTATATAGACAAGGCAACACGACAGTACAAGTTATATAGACATGATAATACTACAGTACAAGTTATATAGATATGATAGTACTACAGTACAAGTTATACAGACATGATAGTACTACAGTACAAGTTATATAGACATGATAGTACTACAGTACAAGTTATGTAGACATGATATCACTGATCCTAGCATGTATACTGTGAAACTTGCTACGATTACAAAACAGGAGAACACTAAAAATATACTGTGCGTAATGCGCATCAACACATCAGAACAAATAACAAATGGTAAACAAATCTTGAGTAGAAAAAAGGTGTTTCTGTCAAAGGAGGTGACTTCAAAATGCAGTTCTTTCACTTGAATAGACAGCTTGGGAATAGACTACCACAATCTTTGATATATAAGCTGACACAATCTAAGCTCCAACACACCATGGGACCTTTGCGTGTAAGTTAAACGAATTACTGAGCTAAACCAGAATTTCATATCCTGGATTAGTTAAAATTCCAGATCTAGTGGTGCCCCAATCAGTGAAACTGTGCCCTCCATTAAGATATATTCAAGGTAATCACTTTGGCTGATCATTAGTGAGCACCAATAAATGCTTAGTCAGTCAGAACTGAACTCATGTAATAGCATCTCAAAGTGATCACAGCATCATAAACAATCTTATTTATTGTCCTTGATATGTTCAAACAGGTGACTACTATATACAAAAAATGTAACTGTGAAAAATAATATTACTATGAAAACTGCACAGTACTATGATTATATAACATCAATTAAAAAGAACAAAATGTGATTGGCCAGAACTAGTGGGTAGAGTAAGGAGCAATAATGCAGGCGTAGCAGTTCAGAGAAAGCAAATTCAATTTACAATCCTTCAGCTTCAACAAACTGCTTGGTGATGTAATGTGCTTAGAATGGATATCAGCAGTACCTGGGCAGCAGACAGTGCAGTGATGTAATGTTTGTCTTCTTTGTAACTCTTCTTCTCGCTCCATTTAATAGTTTCCATGGCCAGTCCAAGTCTTTTATCGAGTTCGGCCTTACAACCTTTAATGTCGACCTGACTGAATCCATAAATGTCAAGATTTAGTAGAGCTTGACGAACAGGCTTACTTAGCTCGGGATCTGGCACATCTGTAACATACGTGTGGACCAGGTAGTGCCTTACCCTAAAAGATTGCTTGTGTGCTACAATACTAATGGTTATCGCTGTGCTCTATGTGCAAAATGATATGACTCATAAGTAGTGTACCTGCATAGTCTGAGGGAGACAGCCAATCGGAAAGAGTAATGTACCTGCATAGTCTGAGGGAGACAGCCAACCGGAAAGAGTAATGTACCTGCATAGTCTGAGGGAGACAGCCAATCGGAAAGAGTAATGTACCTGCATAGTCTGAGGGAGACAGCCAACCGGAAAGAGTAATGTACCTGCATAGTCTGAGGGAGACAGCCAACCGGAAAGAGTAATGTACCTGCATAGTCTGAGGGAGACAGCCAACCGGAAAGAGTAATGTACCTGCATAGTCTGAGGGAGACAGCCAACCGGAAAGAGTAATCTTCAATTTCTTCATCCAGCCATCTGGTTTGTCAATGGCCTTCTTCATGGAAACAACAAACTCTTGGATCATTTTTTCTTGAAATATAACAATATCTATTGCAGTCAGAGTAGTTTGATGGTGGTCATTCACATAAGTGACAATGGCTTGCAAAAGTTTCTTCGCCATTTCCCGTGATGGCAAACCCAGAGCACCTGCAACACAATTGTCATAATGTTAATGATTGTTCTGAAACTGTCATCAACAAAAACAGATAACCAATTGCAAAAAATGTTAAATAACTTGATACGCACAGCTGATGCCAACTCGATACACACAGCTGATGCCAACTCAATATACACAGCTGATGCCAACAGAAAACTACTCAGCTGTTGCCCCGATAATTCTTTTTCAAAACTCAAAATAAGTTAAATAATTCAGTCTGTAAAAAAGATTCCTAAGCAAAAGGCATTCTAGAGAAAAAATACCCTTAAAATAAATCTAATGTTACAAAACCAAACAGGAAGTTCCGATTAGATTGGACCTGAGAAGGTAACGTATAATTATAGTTACAATATTATGTATAACAAGAACAAGTTTGAAAAAGGATTTTCAAACTATGAACTATTCAGTAGATGATAGTGCTGGGGAATACTACCTGTGCCAAGGGCAGGGAAAGCTATAGAAGTGACTTGGTTTATATCACATGTTTTGAGGCAGTTGTTTATGAGCGATTCCCAGCTCCTCGTTGCACCAACATCCACATGAAATATGGAATCTGCATTCAATAAGCCGGCCGTGCTTACCCATATCCCATTGGTCGGAGCTACAACAGCAAGATGAAGATATGCATCATTATAAAGACGAAAAGTTTACAATTTTTAGCAAAAGCAGAGCACATGGTGACTATGCTAAACTGTACTTACTTTCCCTGGCTAACGATGTTATTTCTTGTTTTACTGTGGGTCCAGCTTTCTTCACCATTGCTTGTGAAACTTGGCCTATGACAAGATTAGACATCAATTAATACGAGACCACAACTAGGTTAAAAAAAGTAAGATGAACTACTACTTCATACCAACCTCGAACGCTGAGAAGGTGGTCGGTGCTGTTTACAAGGACACTAGCGCAATGCTCAGTTATGTCGCCTTGTAACACCCTGATAGTCGTTTTGTTAACTGTGACACAACCTTTCAAAGTGTTCTTCTTCATGCTTTTAGTGAGTCTGGCTTTTAGTAATGGCTCTGAACAAAAATTGTATAGTTGAAAACATTTTTAGATAATCCAAAATAAATGGGTCCTGTTTATGTGATTACATCGCTATTACGGCTTGAACAGTCTAAAGCCAGGTCATCTGCACATCATATTTCGCACATGACTCTTAAATGCACAAAAAGCTGCTGGAGAACTATTTTTAAACTCAAATCAGATAGTGACAGCTCAACAGGATTGTTGTACCTGGCAAACTGCTAGCACCTGCCACATGGCTAGCAAAGTTGTCTTTTGGAACTAGGTTTCTCTTCCGTGGAACAGCAACAACTGCTCGTGCCGCTAGATGGCTGAACTCATTCTCAAAGCACTGCAGCAAAAGAGAAGACCATGTAGAAAAGTCAAGGTTAACTAAAAGTTCAAACATTGTGTGGCCTAGAATAAATACATCCTTAAAAAGAACAAATATAAATGTTATGATGTCACAAGTACAACTGGATACATTTCTGTCTGACTTAAAACATGGGATGGCAAGAAGAAAGAAACTGCACACCTTTTTAATGGTCAGATCTAGATGATAGATGACAATCTGTACAAGTTCTATTGAGCTTTTAGGGTTTTCCTCTGTGTACCTCGCAATCGCCGTTACCATGGCTGTCGCTACATCTTCACCGCAATAGCCCAGATTACCAGTACCGAGTGAAGGAAACGTAATAGAGCGAAGCTCATAAGAAGCAGCCACGTTGAGACAGTTGATGACCAATTGCTGCAGCGTCTGCAAAGAAGCAGAGATTGTTGCAGAAAAAAACTTGCAAATTGTGAAAGAGAAGAGAAAAAAATGGGAACAGATATTACCTGAAGACTGTCCGGACCTTTGTAAGGTGGACAATTGCAGTGCACAATCTTTTGACATTCTAATTGGTGGCCTTCAGTTACTTTGATTTCCCCAACTTTAATGGGAGCCAATGTCGTGCATTCTTTCTGCAGCAAGGGTCCGGCTTTGGCTAACAAAGCTTGAGCAACTTTTCCATGATTCAATTGGAAGTCAGTGCCAACAGAGTTCACCAGAGCTTCCGTCTGTACCAAAAAATAACCATCGAAAGAATCGGTATGTTTGATGACAAATTCAAAACTATGAAGACACAAGCAGCAAGGCGGTTTCTCACTTTTATATTTACAATTTCACAAGCAGCAAGGCGGTTTCTCACCTTTATATTAACAATGTCTCCTTCAACAATCTCCAAACTAACTCTGTTCAGAATCAGCATTTTGTTTTCACTGATGCTGTACTTGTCACCAGAAACTAAAAGTTTGAAGAACTGAATTAATAGCTAAAACCATCAGATTGTGTTGAACAAATTTAAGAGTAATATGATTTGGCCAACAGCATGAAAAAAATCGTATTAATGCAGCACGTAACAAATTAATAGCAAACTATAGATAAATTATCTTTTGATTTTCTATAACAGATGTAAGCACAGTGACTTCTTACATAAAGTCAGGTTGTTTCGGCACATCTCAACAAATCTTTAAAATTCAAATATGGGAAAATAGAGCACCACTAGTTCAGAATTACATGATTTGACTTGTACCAAGATAACAAAAAAGATTTATCAAAAATCAGAGGGCACCTTGAATTGGGTATTACTTGAGTATATTAATTGCTTTAGTAAATTCATAACAAGGTTAGTAAATCGACGATACTCAAATAATGGTGGGAAGCTACCTAACCAACCTGTGCTGTCACGACTATGACTAGGAGGCATGCTGACTTTGGCTTCGTACTTCTCCTTCAGCTCCTTCTCAAACAGCTCAAGGCTGTCATCTTTGTTGTCTGTAAAGATGATTTTTTGAGGCAAGGCTGAAGAATCTGAAACTCGTTTGTTTACAGCAGCGATGATGGTTTTGACAGCGAGTGGAAGAGGGTAGTGGAATATCCCAGTACTGATAGGGGGAATGGCCACTGACTGCAACTTATGCTTAACAGCCGCCTCAAGCAAATTATCCACACATGTCAGCAAAGCCTCCACTTCGCCATAGGCTCCGCTTTTCCATCTCGGCCCGACAGCATGAATAATTTTCTTGCAGTTGAGTCGACCAGCTTTGGAAATGTAAACCTCTCCTGTCATAAGCTGTCCTTTCGACTGAATGTAGTTAGTACATTCATCCTGGATACCATTACCTCCTGTGAAACATTAAGCGATGCAGAGTAGTAAACTAATTTGATTACAGCAAGTGTTAACTTATAGCAATGCCAGCAGCAGAACAATACATGAAGTGTACAAATTACCTACTACTGAACCGCATTCACCAACAATCTTCCAGAGCAGTTATAGTTAAATTAGTCAAACTGACAACCTATAGTCAAATGTTGAGGTGAATTTAATGAATGGTAAGTCTTCACCACGTATATTAGATTTATGTATTGTTATTTTCTCTCATGAAAAGCACAAAATTTTGATAGAAGTAGACACAGTTGTCAAAATTGTATTATCTTACATTGTAAGATAATACAATTGTTACACATTGTTGTAAGACTTACAACAATGTGATGAGCAAATATTGATAGAAGTCTGACTTTGATTTCATGCATATTTTTTCATTAAAAATACTTCTTAGTAAACGCTGTAATAAAATTACTCATCATATCACTTCTACACTATAATACTATATTATAATAATAAGCTTGATTTTTTTAAGTTTCTAAGTTGTTAAGTTTACTAATACACTGTATGACAAAACCAGAGCAACATTACATGACACATGATACTAAATGTAAATCTAAATGCATAACTCTCAATGTTTGTCAATCTGTCATTTGTCTATCTAGTTACAGCAATAAAATTTTATAAATGAAAAAACACATTCGGACTGGATTTGAACTTGCCACAATCCAATCGCAAGACCACTAACAAGCGTGCATAACCACGAGGCTTAACTGTTCTCATCATTTCCATAGCTCCTACTAAATATAGTAGGCGCTCCAACAACAGATAATTCATTCCAGGAACATTTACGTTGATAGGGAATTGACGTTATGCGAACATGTAAATACATGTAAATTGCCTAATCTGTCTAAGATCCTTCCAAACTCACTAAAAAATCTAGACATGACTTTTTAATTTGTTGGCTGTACCTGCTGTATTATGAGTTTGCATAGACAACTTAACTTCTTTTTCTGATTAATTTTACTAGTTTTGTAGACTATGATCGCAGTAAGTTTACAATCAGTTGATGGGAAATGCACATCTTCGCCTTCCATTTACAATTTGTTTATTTTTTCAAGACAGCGAAATCTTTTCTGCAAAGTAAAACTAATAGGAAATATTTGATACGTCTACAACGAAGCGAAACAAAAATATGCTTTTACTAAAACAGGGCGGTGTCTACTTGTTTGCCGCCTAGTTGTATCCAAGAGTCAAGGTTAAAAAAGATTCTCATTTAGATTTAGAATATATCTTCTCTCTTAAAAATGAGAGGAGATATAAAAGAAGCACAAAACGATCATTTGCACAGAGTTGTACGCGCACACTATATGCTTGTTTGCATATGGGTTATTGCTTATCTTACATGTATGTTGATGTATATTTATTTATTTAAATATATATATCGTTGGAATTTAACACTCAGTGTTATTGCTTGACTGCCTTGAGGAGAATAAATGAAACCGGCAGTTTCTTTTAAAATGGTGGCAGCGATAGGATGAAAGATCCCGGCTCCACAAGACCGAGTCTATAAGCAGGAGCATCCATGATCTCTGGCGGGCGAATGCTGGAGACAGCATCTCCGTCTCCCGGCGATTGGCCTTGGCATTCTACCATTCACTCAAGCAGTGCTCAAGGGCACTGCTTGAGTGAATGGTGAGCAATGCAGTCCCGGAGATTGGTGAGCTTTTTCCGGTGAGAGAGATTTCCCTGCACTTGATAGGCCATGTTGTGTGAGCAATGCTGCCTTGGAGTTTGCTGAGCTTTCTCTGATAAGAAGAAAGATTTCCCTGAGCTTGGTTAGCCATGCTGCATAAGCAGTGTCGGCCAAAGATCGGCAAGTTTTGCTAAATAAAATATGAATGGCTGACGCTCGAGGAGCGCAGCCCGAAGAATGAACTGAACGGCAGAGGTCCTTGAACGACTGGCGATGACACCCTAGGCCCAGTTCCTGGTCTATCAGTTCAAAACATTTCAATACTTGGGAGCCAAAAATGTGGAATATTTCATCAGCCGGTTCCTGGAAGTAACCGGTGCCAACGCCAGGACCGAGGAAGCAGGCCTGCTACAACTTCGGAAGGCCCTGAAACAAGAGGCAGAGGACTGCGGACAGGCCAACTGCATAGAAGCCATCTTGGACACACTTTACGCGCCTGGTTCGGCTTCACACCCAAGCAAGCTCGCAATAAGCGCCTCACAATCTGAGGCCGGCTGTAGCAACCTCCTTTCAGGAGCACGCCTGCCAGTTGAGAAGGCTGGTGCGAGTGGCATACGGCAAGCTGCCGGACCCCAATAAGACTGACATTGACAAGGATTTGTTTTGCAGCTTGGTCAAACATGCTGGCCCGCAGAGACACCTACTGGCTATGATCGCAGCTACTTTAACAGAGGCTGTGCATGCTGAGACGGAGTTCCTGAAAATTAAACTCGAGGACAGGGAGTCTATCGAGGCCTGGAATATGGAGAAAGCCTCGAAAGAACAGACAGCCGTGGTGCAAGATCATGCAGTCATTCGGCTGGCTTGGCTCGGGCAGCATCGAACACAACAGTTGCAGCACCTGCAACAGGAGAGGAACTAGCTCAAGGAAAGAAGATCTAAAGATTTTGCAGCTGTGGGCTCCCAGGCATGTGTGCCGGCACTGTCCCAAGAAGCCAGTACACTGGAAAAACATCAGCAGGTCAGCAACATTAGTGCTGACCACTGGTTTGACAAAGGCCATAAACCTGCATTCCCCTAGCAAAAGGAAACCAACCAGCCACGTGTCGGAGGCCCATCATAACGGCTGGCCCAACCAAGCCATGGCTGAGAAGATCCGGGCATGAGGAGCTCCAGCCCAGAAGTGCTGACGCTAAAACAGGGAGCGGGAGAAGAGGTCTGCTTCTGCCAAGTTGGTAGTAAAAGAGACACCTGCCACTACTATCAGGCCCTGGATAATCTGGAGCCCGGATCCTACGGAGACAGGCCCAACATGCCAGCATGTCCAAGTCAGGCTGCACTAGGCTGCCCAGCCAAGAGCACGCTTGATAACCAGTCAAAGAGGAACTGACCAGTACAACGTCAAAAACCCATTTATACGGCCGAACTGATGTGTTTCTCGAAGCTTACCACCACTGATTCGGCACTTCAGAAGCCCACTCTAGAAGTGTGGGTACCCAAGCCGTGTTCCGGTGGGGGTAAGGAGAATAACATCCCAGTATGACATCGGAAGCCCACCTTGGAAGGCAATAGCACCAACTCGCGGTACACAGACCAGTCAAAACTCACAGGCACCCAGAATGCCGCCTCAACGGCTTCACGAGTGCCCAAATGAAATAGGCCTGCTTGGTTTAGCAGCAGTGGTAATAAGCCAACCCAGGCGCAAGCACTGAGGCAGCTCAACTCCACCAGTTACTTCCTCCCTGAGAAGTTGGAAGGGCGACCCATTCTGTTCCGGCTTGACACCGGGTGTACCACGTACCTGCTGAGTAAGCATGTGCTCGACAAGCTTCTCCAGGTAATGAGAGACTTGTTGGCAGAAAGCGGCAGCCATAAGTTTATGGTCGATGGGACCAGGCTGTCTTTTAACAGAGTTGTACAACTAACCATAAAGTGCAATGAGATTTTTGTGGTGAGCCAAATTAGTGAGGAGGCTATATTAAAAACACCTTTGCTGGTGGCCCGCCAATGTGCCATAGAGTTTCAGCAGAATGTGGTATCCATAAATGGTCGTCCATTGACCTGTATGAACGGATTCGGCCAGTTGTTGCTCAATTAAGTTCAGGTGGTATGTGACCTGTTAGTCCAGACAGAACCGAGATGACTGTTTAGTGCAGAGGAGCTACCAGGTATTACTGCTCATTGGCAGTGATTGAGGTATGGTCGGATAGACAAAGGGTGCCTTCGACCTCAAACCAGCTAGTTCAAGCTCGGTGCCTCAATCTTACAGATCTGCTTCTCCACCTCTTAGTCAGCAGTACAGTAGGCACGTACACAGAAATACAGTAGCACAAGGTAGACAATGAACCATCTCTCTCCAGCCCGGGATTCACGCCCTAAGTGCAGATATGCTGAAGGGAGGGGCGCTAGCCCACCTGATGACCTCTATGTAATGGCCCCAACATAACTGCAGAGAGCCAGAACAGGCTGAGTGACTGGCGCAGCTGCGATCACGCTACCAAAGCATGTTCAGTAGCAAAGATGGAGGCATGGGCTAGACTTCCGAGGTGAAACATTCTATTCCGCCCAAGGGAACTCGTCCTATCTGCCAGCCACTGCATTGACTGGGCCTGGAGAAAGAAACGAAGGCAAATGTCAAGTCCGGGAGTTATTGGACAAAGGGCTCACCAAGTCGGCCAGTGGCAGTTGGAGCTTCCTGGTGATACTCATCTAGAAAATGGAAATTGGCGCTTTTGCTGCCGGCTGAATTCAGTTATCGAGCAGGATGCCTATGGTCTGAGGTCTAACAGTCTCTATGCAAACTGTTACCATGGTTAACCACTTCCACTTTTCATAGGGGAAGTAGTTAACCACGGTAACAGCCAATCAGAATTGCCACAGACGTAGTGCTGCCAGAGCACACAAGTGAGCAGGGTGCTGAGAAGACCTTTTGTTTCGGCTTTTACAGAGGAGTCAGTCGAGCACAGCACTGCTCTTACAGATAAAGCAACTTATACTTTACAAAATTTCATTAAACCGATGGCAAATTCAGGCAAGAATCTACACTCCCTGGCTGATACTGAAGTCATCAGGGTCTACAAGAGAGGAGCTGCTGGTGGGTCTGCTGGACTCAAAAGAGAAGACTGTGTCAGAGCACGGGACCAGCTACCTCAGAGATTACGGCTAAGCTCCCTGGCATATCCGAAGAGTGGTCTGACCAAGCTGTCTCCTTGGCCAATCTGTTATCAACAGAAAGGCTTGAATTGAAACACAGTTGCTCGACACTCTGGCCACGATAGACCAAAAGATACTGGCTTATATCATGCCTTTTAAAAAATGCCTGCAAGTCCACCTCCAAGACGCCTTTAGAAATCCACGAACAACTCAACTGGATAGAAGTAGAGAGGACTGAGTTGGTCACCGAGCCAGCTCAGGTCTCATGTATTACTGAGACCAAGCCGTTTGTTTGCCAACCCTCACGCAGCCACCTCTGCACAAACTCTAGATAAAGCTGACTGCAATACAGACAGAAAGGAGGGAGACAATTCAGACTGAAGGCTACATCAGCGGTGGCATCTAGAAATGAATAGAAGACACAGTGAAGGAGCTCGGCACCTGTGTGTGAAGCACCTCGAAGTCCCCACGTGTGCACACAAGAGCAGACAACATGTGGTACAGCACTTCGCTGCATATGTCTGTCCCTGCCACTATCAACATGTCTTCGGCGAACAGTTGATGGCTCACCGAAAGGCCCACTTGAGCTAACGAGTGCAGCAGCGCATTATACATGTACTTGGTCAACCAGACCCGCTGGCAATTTTTTATGCGTGTCAGAGGATGGCGGGTAGACTTGGAGATGCTGCCCTGCAAGCCAACATTGACTGTGGCAAAATTGATTCCTCCGGAGGAGCATGTATCTAACCTCTTCGAATACAGCGAGCTTCTGCTGCAACGGTAACCTTTTTTATACGTAGACTTTCAAGTACTTATTGTTTATTTTACCTCCTAATTTATTTGAGCTGCACAAAAACACTTTTCTCATGATATGAAGTTTAAAAGTTAGAATGATAACTGTTGTAAATAATAAAGGTAAATAAAATTAAGTTTTCTCTGCAGACTTTTTTATTACCAGACAACGCCGCGCATTCATCGAGTCAATACTACTCCTACACGAGATTGCACCATTTTTTACTATTAGTTTAAGACTTTGCACCCGTTATTTAAATTCCTCGCTATACCAAAGGCACATATATACATGTATAGAAACATGCGCCTCAACTTTTTCAAAGATTGTGGAGAGCAAAGTCTATCGCTTTTTCTTAAATTTATTATCAGACTGTTGAATGACCTTTTATTCAAATGCAATGTTTCTCAAGGAAAGAAGCTAAAGTTTGTAATCAATTTTATATATGTTTCCGATCTGAATCTCAACAAAAAACACATGACTAAATTCAACTGAAATCTTTGTAGTAAGTTTGACAGTAAAAACTATATTGAGTGTGGCTTTAAGTACTCGCAAGAGAGTTCTAAACCTGTGGTTACATGTAGATGATTAGCTGTGCTGCTAGCCATTTGCTTACTTGTTGCAGCCTTATATCCGTAAAAATAACAAATTCATAAGTTGTCCAAGGTGAGTTGCCACCCAAGATACGTAAACAACATTGTGAATAGCTCGAAATACTTTGCATACACAACTTGATAAAACAGCCATCTAACCGTGTTAAGGGACTGACTCCCTGGTTGGTTTATATAACTATGCGAACTCAAAGTAAAAGTTAGTTATCCATAACTAGCAACTGCACCAAAATTTTCAGCTAACACTGCAGTGAAACCGCTATAGTACACCTAACCATTACGTGTGGATAATGAGCAGGTGTACTGGCCAATCGCCGGAGGCAGCGTGACGTTTTTGAAGGTCTGATCAGCTGCTCCTTTTGTATTGATGAATACAGATTAATTTCTTTCATCTAAAAAATTTAGATCTTACTATTATTTTGCCGAGATAAAGTGAACAGAATGTAGTTAGTGAACTGGGATTAGATGAGCTAACAGGTATGTCTATTATTAATCTCTTGGCTTATCTTACAATGCACGAACGTTGTAGCAATGCTTATTGCTGTAATTAGATTTTTGCAGTGCAATTGTCGAATTTTTGTTTTGCAATATCAGTCTTGACGATTACGATTTGATTGTTTTTGGAAATAATACATCATGAAATCGATAATAATCCGTGAAGATTAACGCTATCCTTACGACTCAAGTACGCCCTAAACACTGCGATAATACATGTTGACTTCAAGTTTCACGTTTCTCCTACCTCCTTATGTTACTTTGCACATCAACAACATATATATTAAAGTTGGCTATTAAGATTTTTATAAGCTATTATGGAAGTTGCAGAATCAGAATCAGTTTACAGAATGCTGCAAGTTGCTTGAAGGAATGGAAAGAGCAGATTGTGTAGATTACATTTATAAAAAAATACTAACCTTTTTTAACGATGGCTTGTGCAAGACCACCCAAATGCTGCAACTTGCTGTTTGCAGCATTCACAATGGCATCACATGTCATGCTTGTTATGTCGCCTCTTTTTACTTCACAAGTCGTACCTGATGAGACTTGCACAGAATACCGGATGACAGAGCGGTTTAAAGAGGAGCTAGACAGAAATGACTTTTGAGCCGGAATGACTTCCTCCTTGTGATGCACAACCATGCAATTAGTTTGTCTGCAAACAACCTGTAAGAAATCTGGTTCTTCATTTATGTGTCGAATCATTGTTTGGTGCTCGATGACATGCAGTTCTTTGCAAATGCCATCGAGTAGCTGTTGGAGACTGGCTTGACACTTGACTAAGTCTTGTTTAAAGCCTTTCAGCTCTATTCGCCCCTCGGTATCAATGTTACCCAGTCTCACCTGGTTTTTAGAAGTAAGTTCTTTAAGCTTGTTGCTACCGTGCTCCTTCAAGAATCGGATTCTATTCGGAATGCCATTAAACACCATTTCGCGTATTATGGTCTTGTCAAAAAACTGTTCGATTTCATCTACGACATCCTTTTGAAATTTAGACAAACTAGCTAAAGTAAGGCGCTCTTGCTCGGGCAATACTGATACCACAAGGGGATGGTACAGCTTTTCCAGTTCAGCAACTTTGTTTTGCCATCGATCGCTGGAGATCTCTTCTCTCTCCAATGAATCTAAGTCGTCATGAACTGGATAAAGTGATTCCCACAGAAGATCGTCTATGCAACTAACAGCAGCTTCTGCTATCTTTTTATCTTCGGCGTACACCAGGATTGTGTCATCCTCTATGTTCCAAACTGCAGATATATCTTTGCTAAATAGTCGCTTTTTGACCATTGCCTCAACCACATCCGTCTTGAACACTTCGACGAACACGGATTTCCTATACAAGCCAACCTTGGATTTAGTGAGCCTGTGCATCAGGTCGATCAAAATGGCCTGCACATCGTCTAACCCTTGAGTACTTCCTGTGATGGTGACATTGTTTTGGACAGGATTGCCTATGAATGACTGCAGCTTGTACTTATCGATCATTTTCTGGAAGAAGCCAATAAGGTTGAAGAACTCCATTTGATATCCCATTACATTAGGGATAACTTTTGTGAACACACGCGCTTGTTCCTCTTTATCCATCTTAAACTGCGCAACGCATTCTTCTACGTTAGCTTGACATGACTGCACATGTTCCTTTTTACCAGCCACAGTTATTTGACACTCAGCATTTACACAAGGCTCAACAAGGATGGAGAGTGGCAGCGCATTCAATAGCCTGCGAACATGAGCTTCAACATCTTCTGGAAGTCCACTGAACTTGTGAACGCAAAAATTCCTATCAATAAACTGTGAAAGCGAAGATCTTAGCGTCTTCCATTGGCTCGGCGCAGACCTGCACAACGAATAAGCAACTCATAGTTTTAACAAGTTCTCTTGAGTAGGAGTAATATACCAAGTATTATGATATCTGTCATGCCAAAGTATTTAGGTGTCTTCTGTCCAATTTTATAGATTATAGCTTAATGAGATTGAATAATACATATTTCGGTAGAAAACCATCTAAAAAGTGCTAAGATATGTTGCGAAAATGTCGACCTGAGCTTTGTCTTGCAAAATGTTATGATCTCAAATATTTATTTTCAAACAAAGGAATTCTAGTGACAATAAGCAAAAGTACACAAGTATTCAAAAACACAAGTACAAAAACTAACCTCTTATTAGCCACTTTCTCAGTTATTTGCCCATCAGCAGACAAAGTTCCACCAAAGCTGTCAAGAAATTGAGAGAGCATTTCCTTTCCAAGTGGCACATTTTGAATAAAGTCAAGCATCGTCTTTTCTGATATAAGGCTGGTGAGGTTCAACGACCTTTGCTTAACACCATGGGTCACATCTTGCCCAAGGAAGTCAGAGTATGGAAACATGCTGTCACACTTAGACAGACGATGCTTCTGACTCATGATGTACTGCAGAGCTGCAAATATAATGTACCTAGGTGAGAGATGGAGAGGGTAGGTAATAGAGAGGAAGAGGGTTATATAGAGGGAAGGTGAGAGATACAGAGGGTAGGTGAGAAATGGAGAGGAAAAAGGTTATATAGAGAAAAGGAAAGAGATGAAGAGGGTAGGTAAGTGAGAGGGTGAGAGAAAAACGGAGTAGAAAAGTGTGCGCCAGAAGATATCACAGAGAAAGTAACGATAAAAAGCGATCAAACAGGCAGCATGTATGAATGCTCAGTAAGAATTTATACATCCGACAGACCTTCAGGCTCGGCGGAAATCTTCCAAGCATTGGAACCAGCAAATTCTTCTACTTTGACACTCATGCCTTCACCATACTTCTTGTCAAGCAATGTCTCCAGAACTATTTCCAGGTCATCCTTGTTCAACTTGCTACCAGTTGCTATGATGTGCTTTGTTTTCGGCTCCTGCTTAATACTGAGCGCAGGGCATTCTTCAAGGTGAGTAGCTCGCACTCGATGAACAAGTTGGCCATACTCTAGAAGAGCAAGTGATGTTTCGAAGATATCTTCCATAAAAGTCGTGTGAAAATCCTTCATAAAACCCGTGATGAAAGAAAAAGACTAGTTTAGGTAAGTGACCTACCAATGGTATCACTGAAGGTAGCAACAGCTCTCGTCTGATCTTTGCTAAAAACCATCTCCTCGACAGGGTGGTCAGAGAGAGCCGAAAGATACATCTTCAATAGCTCAGGATCTAGATCGCTACTCAAATTGGATATTGCAACTTTGTGGTCATCATGATTTTTGGACAGCCAGAGCAACTCCAAATCTAATTTTAGTGGAATTCCATCATATTTGAGGGGCTTCTTGCAGTGGGCATTGTACACCCGCTCCGCAACTATCAAATAAGCAATATTTCCAAATAAAACTGATATGAAACAAATTCCAGCTAAATTTTTTTGTCAGCAACACGATTAAATTGTGATGATGCCACCAAGCAGTGACCTAGTAATATGACCTAGTAATGCTAAAGGGCATTATTCACTGCACGAGTCAGCAATAACTCTTAACCATCACCTGTGTCATCCTCATATATAACCTGCACATGGAACATCCCTGACGGGTCTGTCGTGGGTTGCCAGCACTTTATTGCTCCTCCATTTGCTCTCCTGCTGGCCAGCAAAAGCTCAAGAGTTTCGAGAGAATCGGAGTCTTCAATATCTTTAATGTGAAGAATTGGACTAGTTGTAGATCCGGCTGCTGCAAAACAGAGGTTGTTGGTGAATGCTTCAACAACCAGCTTTCGCTTTTGTTAATATACAATAAAACTATGCACTTTTATAGTTCCCAGAAATGGAAATGCATAGACTTAGAATTCCTAAAGTTTATCACTACACATTTTACGGGAAAAAACAAACTTGCATCTGTTTGTATTTGTAGGTATGTGTTAAGTGAAGATTTAATCAACTCGCATCTGTTTGTATTTGCAGGTGTGTGACAAGTGAAGATTTAAAATACATGCACTTGAAACAATATTCATACCATGAAAGAATTTATTTAAATATTTAGCCTGCTAACCAATACATCGGTGGATATCCATAGTTTAATGTTAACTATAACCAATGATATACTTATAAAATTGGACTGGCAAAACGGGCACAAAACCAAACCTACACAAATGCTGGTAAATACACACCAAAATTGCTTGTACCAACCTGCAAAATTAAAGCAGCCTCACAGAGGAGTTGTCTGCCTTTGCAACTTAACATTGGCAAACTATTTATGCAAAATTACACAACTTCAACTGATTCATTTTACTTCTGATGGGTTGCTATCAAATACTGCCATTATCAAATTAACAACAATCATGAACTGTGGTGGTTGAATCTTTAGACGCATAGCATACAAGCACTCTATATATCTTTAGACGCATAGCATACAAGCAC
This sequence comes from Watersipora subatra, assembly GCF_963576615.1. NCBI lineage: Eukaryota > Metazoa > Bryozoa > Gymnolaemata > Cheilostomatida > Watersiporidae > Watersipora > Watersipora subatra. The sequence goes on along the minus strand of NC_088710.1, from coordinate 59,594,633 downwards.
TCTATATATCTTTAGACGCATAGCATACAAGCACTCTATATATCTTTAGACGCATAGCATACAAGCACTCTATATATCTTTAGACGCATAGCATACAAGCACTCTATATATCTTTAGACACATAGCATACAAGCACTGTATATATCTTTAGACACATAGCATACAAGCACTGTATATATCTTTAGACACATAGCATACAAGCACTCTATATATCTTTTCATTAAGTTATGAAAGCTTATTGGATGTACAAACACTAGATTCAATGTTGGTTCTTAGTTCTCCAATTTTTTGTTGTTTTAAAGATTATATTGATTGAACTGACATAATGTTTACAGAATTCTCACATTTGTTAGATTCACAAATAAAATCGCTAAACAAATTTGAAGAATTTAAGCAAACAAATCCACAAAGAAATGCTAAATTGACAAATGAATAATTACTTCACTGTCATTAACCAGCAGATACAGTTTTACTAGCCGACCAACTTTTCCACCTGATGCTAAACAAGTTATAATATTTGTTACAATATTATCAAAGGCGACAACAACCTCACTAACACTCTCAATGTATTCAGTTACAAAAATGCAGCTATATCTTTGTGAGTTTCAGATGAAGAGTTGAAGGTAAACCTCCTGATCAGTAGTCACCTTAATACGCGCATTTAGAACTCTATATGGCAGCCAAGGAGGCTCATTTGTCATAATGAAAGTAGCGTAATAGTAATAATCATAGTAGCAAAAACAGTAATAATCATAGTAGAGTAATAGTAATAATCATAGTAGAGTAATAGTAATAATCATAGTAGAGTAATAGTAATAATCATAGTAGAGTAATATTAATAATCATAGTAGAGTAATAGAAATAATCATAATAGAGTAATAGTAATAATCATAGTAGAGTAATAGTAATAATCATAGTAGAGTAATAGTAATAATCATAGTAGAGTAATAGAAATAATCATAATAGAGTAATAGTAATAATCATAGTAGAGTAATAGAAATAATCATAGTGGAGTAATAGTAATAATCATAGTAGAGTAATAGTAATAATCATAGTAGAGTAATAGTAATAATCATGGTAATGTATTAAACTAATACAATCTTCAAACAAGCTTACCATCTTCATCGATAGCTTTTTCTTTGTAACAGCACAACTTTGTCGGGTCACAAATACCTACATCTGGGTAAAATTCTGCTGCATCTAACTGGTGCTTCCCAATGGAGTAGGGAGAGTTGTCAATCAGTGATTGGACATCTGAGAAATATACACAATTGGTTGAAGCTTTGATCTACATAACAGTTGTAACTCCAGTAGTTATTCACTTACACTGTTGCTGTCCACATTCCAATATCACTGACTACATTCCACGATCAATGTCCACACTCGACTATCTTTGTCCACACCCCACTATCACTGTTCAAACCCCACTATCACTGTTCACACCCCACTATCACTGTTCACACCCAACTATAATGTACACTACTCCACTACTTTACTATCACTGTCCACACTCCTGTCCACGCCCCACTATTACTGTCCACACCTCACAATTACTGTCCACACCTCACAATTCCTGTCCACACTCCACAATCAGTGTGACATTCCACTATCATTGTTAAACTACGCTCTGACTGTCTCACATTGTGCTATCACTCAACACAACGACAACGGGTACAAGGCAAACTTTGGAGGGTATTTTTGATAAAAGACTAGCACAAATTCATTCAGTTCATTAAGGTCAAAACGAGGATATAAATTAGCTCTCACCTTTGGCGATGGAATAGCTGACAACATATCGGTGCAAACCATTGCAAAAGTCTTTATACTGAACAGACAAAAGGGATGAGGGGTCACTGATGTGGGTGCGTCTGGAACTAGTGAGGAATGACTCCAAAGTCAATTCATCTATCTGAGTTTCAGGTTGTGGATGAGAGCAAACTACTTGCGCTTTTAATGTGTGTCTGATTTCCTTCACAACTACTTTTTCACCCGCTAAATAAAGACACCTGTCGTCCGCAGCCTCTCTTATAAGCTTGATGTCTAAAATAAAAAACAGCTAAGACTCGACAGGACATCCACCACCTCTCTTTTCTCCCACCCGGGCAATGTGTTATCATCCGTAGTGGAAAGTTGCAAATACAAAGTTTTAATCCAAATAATACTCGATGCTAAAAGACATAACAGATAAAAGACATCTATGAGATGAGACATGACTTTCAAAGAGTGACTATGGTAATAATGATGACTATGGTAATAATGATGACTACGGTAGTAATGATGACTATGGTAATAATGATGACTATGGTAATAATGATGACTATGGTAATAATGATGACTATGGTAGTAATGATGACTATGGTAATAATGATGACTATGGTAATAATGATGACTACGGTAGTAATGATGACTATGGTAATAATGATGACTATGGTAATAATGATGACTATGGTAATAATGATGACTATGGTAGTAATGATGACTATGGTAATAATGATGACTATGGTAATAATGATGACTATGGTAGTAATGATGACTATGGTAATAATGATGACTATGGTAATAATGATGACTATGGTAGTAATGATGACTATGGTAATAATGATGACTATGGTAATAATGATGTCTATGGTAATAATGATGACTATGGTAATAATGATGACTACGGTAATAATGATGACTACGGTAATAATGATGACTACGGTAATAATGATGACTACGGTAATAATGATGACTACGGTAATAATGATGACTACGGTAATAATGATGACTACGGTAATAATGATGACTACGGTAATAATGATGACTACGGTAATAATGATGACTACGGTAATAATGATGACTACGGTAATAATGATGACTACGGTAGTAATGATGACTATGGTAATAATGATGACTATGGTAATAATGATGACTATGGTAATAATGATGACTATGGTAGTAATGATGACTATGGTAATAATGATGACTATGGTAATAATGATGACTATGGTAATAATGATGACTATGGTAATAATGATGACTATGGTAATAATGATGACTATGGTAGTAATGATGACTATGGTAATAATGATGACTATGGTAATAATGATGACTACGGTAGTAATGATGACTACGGTAATAATGATGACTATGGTAATAATGATGACTATGGTAATAATGATGACTATGGTAGTAATGATGACTATGGTAATAATGATGACTATGGTAATAATGATGACTATGGTAATAATGATGACTACGGTAGTAATGATGACTATGGTAATAATGATGACTATGGTAATAATGATGACTATGGTAATAATGATGACTATGGTAATAATGATGACTACGGTAATAATGATGACTACGGTAATAATGATGACTACGGTAATAATGATGACTACGGTAATAATGATGACTATGGTAGTAATGATGACTATGGTAATAATGATGACTATGGTAATAATGATGACTACGGTAGTAATGATGTCTATGGTAATAATGATGACTATGATAATAATGATGACTATGGTAATAATGATGACTATGGTAGTAATGATGACGATGGTAATAATGATGACTATGGTAATAATGATGACTACGGTAGTAATGATGTCTATGGTAATAATGATGACTATGGTAATAATGATGACTACGGTAATAATGATGACTACGGTAGAAATGATGTCTATGGTAATAATGATGACTATGGTAATAATGATGACTACGGTAGTAATGATGTCTATGGTAATAATGATGACTATGGTAATAATGATGACTACGGTAATAATGATGACTACGGTAGTAATGATGTCTATGGTGATAATGATGACTATGGTAATAATGATGACTATGGTAACAATGATGACTATGGTAATAATGATGACTATGGTAATAATGATGACTATGGTAATAATGATGTCTATGGTAATAATGATGACTATGGTAATAATGATGACTATGGTAGTAATGATGACTATGGTAATAATGATGACTATGGTAATAATGATGACTATGGTAGTAATGATGACTATGGTAATAATGATGACTATGGTAATAATGATGACTACGGAAGTAATGATGTCTATGGTAATAATGATGACTATGGTAATAATGATGACTATGGTAGTAATGATGACTACGGTAATAATGATGACTACGGTAATAATGATGACTACGGTAATAATGATGACTATGGTAATAATGATGACTATGGTAATAATGATGACTACGGTAATAATGATGACTACGGTAATAATGATGACTACGGTAATAATGATGACTACGGTAATAATGATGACTATGGCAATAATGATGACTACGGTAATAATGATGACTATGGTAATAATGATGACTATGGTAATAATGATGACTACGGTAGTAATGATGACTATGGTAATAATGATGACTATGATAATAATTATGACTATGGTAATAATGATGACTATGGTAATAATGATGACTATGGTAGTAATGATGACTATGGTAATAATGATGACTATGGTAATAATGATGACTATGGTAGTAATGATGACTATGGTAATAATGATGACTACGGTAATAACGATGACTATGGTAGTAATGATGACTACGGTAGTAATGATGACTACGGTAGTAATGATGACTACGGTAATAATGATGACTACGGTAATAATGATGACTACGGTAATAATGATGACTATGGTAATAATGATGACTATGGTAATAATGATGACTATGGTAATAATGATGACTACGGTAATAACGATGACTATGGTAGTAATGATGACTACGGTAGTAATGATGACTATGGTAACAATGATGACTATGGTAGTAATGATGACTATGGTAATAATGATGACTATGGTAATAATGATGACTATGGTAATAATGATGACTACGGTAATAATGATGACTACGGTAATAATGATGACTACGGTAATAATGATGACTACGGTAATAATGATGACTACGGTAATAATGATGACTACGGTAATAATGATGACTACGGTAATAATGATGACTACGGTAATAATGATGACTACGGTAATAATGATGACTATGGTAGTAATGATGACTATGGTAATAATGATGACTACGGTAATAATGATGACTACGGTAATAATGATGACTACGGTAATAATGATGACTATGGTAATAATGATGACTACGGTAATAATGATGACTATGGTAATAATGATGACTATGGTAATAATGATGACTACGGTAATAATGATGACTACGGTAATAATGATGACTACGGTAATAATGATGACTACGGTAATAATGATGACTATGGTAATAATGATGACTATGGTAATAATGATGACTATGGTAGTAATGATGACTATGGTAATAATGATGACTATGGTAACAATGATGACTATGGTAATAATGATGTCTATGGTAATAATGATGACTATGGTAATAATGATGACTATGGTAATAATGATGACTATGGTAGTAATGATGACTATGGTAATAATGATGACTACGGTAGTAATGATGTCTATGGTAATAATGATGACTATGGTAATAATGATGACTACGGTAATAATGATGACTACGGTAGTAATGATGACTATGGTAATAATGATGACTATGGTAGTAATGATGATTATGGTAATAATGATGACTATGGTAATAATGATGACTATGGTACTAATGATGACTATGGTAATAATGATGACTATGGTAATAATGATGATTATGGTAATAATGATGACTATGGTAGTAATGATGACTATGGTAATAATGATGACTATGGTAGTAATGATGACTATGGTAATAATGATGACTACGATAATAATGATGACTATGGTAATAATGATGACTACGGTAATAATGATGACTATGGTAGTAATGATGACTATGGTAATAATGATGACTATGGTAGTAATGATGACTATGGTAATAATGATGACTACGATAATAATGATGACTATGGTAATAATGATGACTATGGTAATAATGATGACTACGGTAATAATGATGACTATGGTAGTAATGATGTCTATGGTAATAATGATGACTATGGTAATAATGATGACTATGGTAATAATGATGACTATGGTAATAATGATGACTATGGTAGTAATGATGACTATGGTAATAATGATGACTATGGTAATAATGATGACTATGGTAGTAATGATGACTATGGTAATAATGATGACTATGGTAATAATGATGACTATGGTAATAATGATGACTATGGTAATAATGATGACTATGGTAATAATGATGACTATGGTAATAATGATGACTATGGTAGTAATGATGACTATGGTAATAATGATGACTATGGTAGTAATGATGACTACGGTAATAATGATGACTACGATAATAATGATGACTATGGTAATAATGATGACTACGGTAATAATGATGACTATGGTAGTAATGATGACTATGGTAATAATGATGACTATGGTAGTAATGATGACTATGGTAATAATGATGACTACGATAATAATGATGACTATGGTAATAATGATGACTATGGTAATAATGATGACTACGGTAATAATGATGACTATGGTAGTAATGATGTCTATGGTAATAATGATGACTATGGTAATAATGATGACTATGGTAATAATGATGACTATGGTAATAATGATGACTATGGTAGTAATGATGACTATGGTAATAATGATGACTATGGTAATAATGATGACTATGGTAGTAATGATGACTATGGTAATAATGATGACTACGGTAATAATGATGACTATGGTAATAATGATGACTATGGTAATAATGATGACTATGGTAATAATGATGACTATGGTAATAATGATGACTATGGTAGTAATGATGACTATGGTAATAATGATGACTATGGTAATAATGATGACTACGGTAGTAATGATGACTACGGTAATAATGATGACTATGGTAATAATGATGACTATGGTAATAATGATGACTATGGTAATAATGATGACTATGGTAATAATGATGACTACGGTAATAATGATGACTACGGTAATAATGATGACTATGGTAATAATGATGACTATGGTAGTAATGATGACTATGGTAATAATGATGACTATGGTAATAATGATGACTACGGTAGTAATGATGTCTATGGTAATAATGATGACTACGGTAATAATGATGACTATGGTAATAATGATGACTATGGTAGTAATGATGACTACGGTAATAATGATGACTACGGTAATAATGATGACTACGGTAATAATGATGACTACGGTAATAATGATGACTACGGTAATAATGATGACTACGGTAATAATGATGACTACGGTAATAATGATGACTACGGTAATAATGATGACTACGGTAATAATGATGACTACGGTAATAATGATGACTACGGTAGTAATGATGACTATGGTAATAATGATGACTACGGTAATAATGATGACTACGGTAATAATGATGACTATGGTAATAATGATGACTATGGTAATAATGATGACTACGGTAATAATGATGACTATGGTAATAATGATGACTATGGTAATAATGATGACTACGGTAATAATGATGACTACGGTAATAATGATGACTACGGTAATAATGATGACTACGGTAATAATGATGACTACGGTAATAATGATGACTACGGTAATAATGATGACTATGGTAGTAATGATGACTATGGTAATAATGATGACTACGGTAGTAATGATGACTACGGTAATAATGATGACTATGGTAATAATGATGACTACGGTAATAATGATGACTATGGTAATAATGATGACTATGGTAATAATGATGACTATGGTAATAATGATGACTATGGTAATAATGATGACTATGGTAGTAATGATGACTACGGTAGTAATGATGACTACGGTAATAATGATGACTACGGTAATAATGATGACTATGGTAATAATGATGACTATGGTAATAATGATGACTATGGTAGTAATGATGACTATGGTAATAATGATGACTATGGTAATAATGATGACTATGGTAATAATGATGACTATGGTAGTAATGATGACTATGGTAATAATGATGACTATGGTAATAATGATGACTATGGTAGTAATGATGACTACGGTAATAATGATGACTATGGTAATAATGATGACTATGGTAATAATGATGACTACGGTAATAATGATGACTATGGTAATAATGATGATTACGGTAATAATGATGACTATGGTAATAATGATGACTATGGTAGTAATGATGACTACGGTAATAATGATGACTACGGTAATAATGATGACTATGGTAATAATGATGACTATGGTAATAATGATGACTATGGTAGCAATGATGACTACGGTAGTAATGATGACTACGGTAATAATGATGACTACGGTAATAATGATGACTACGGTAATAATGATGACTACGGTAATAATGATGACTATGGTAATAATGATGACTATGGTAATAATGATGACTATGGTAATAATGATGACTATGGTAGTAATGATGACTATGGTAATAATGATGACTATGGTAATAATGATGACTATGGTAGTAATGATGACTATGGTAATAATGATGACTATGGTAATAATGATGACTATGGTAATAATGATGACTATGGTAATAATGATGACTATGGTAATAATGATGACTACGGTAATAATGATGACTACGGTAATAATGATGACTACGGTAATAATGATGACTACGATAATAATGATGACTATGGTAATAATGATGACTACGGTAATAATGATGACTACGATAATAATGATGACTATGGTAATAATGATGACTATGGTAATAATGATGACTATGGTAATAATGATGACTATGGTAATAATGATGACTATGGTAATAATGATGACTACGATAATAATGATGACTATGGTAATAATGATGACTATGGTAGTTATGATGACTATGGTAATAATGATGACTACGGTAATAATGATGACTATGGTAATAATGATGACTATGGTAATAATGATGACTATGGTAGTAATGATGACTATGGTAATAATGATGACTATGGTAATAATGATGACTATGGTAGTAATGATGACTACGGTAATAATGATGACTATGGTAATAATGATGACTATGGTAATAATGATGACTATGGTAATAATGATGACTATGGTAATAATGATGACTATGGTAATAATGATGACTATGGTAGTAATGATGACTATGGTAATAATGATGACTATGGTAATAATGATGACTATGGTAGTAATGATGACTATGGTAATAATGATGACTATGGTAATAATGATGACTATGGTAATAATGATGACTATGGTAGTAATGATGACTATGGTAATAATGATGACTATGGTAATAATGATGACTATGGTAGTAATGATGACTACGGTAATAATGATGACTACGGTAATAATGATGACTATGGTAATAATGATGACTATGGTAATAATGATGACTATGGTAGTAATGATGACTATGGTAATAATGATGACTATGGTAATAATGATGACTATGGTAGTAATGATGACTATGGTAATAATGATGACTATGGTAATAATGATGACTATGGTAATAATGATGACTATGGTAATAATGATGACTATGGTAGTAATGATGACTATGGTAATAATGATGACTATGGTAATAATGATGACTACGGTAATAATGATGACTACGATAATAATGATGACTATGGTAATAATGATGACTATGGTAGTAATGATGACTATGGTAATAATGATGACTACGGTAATAATGATGACTATGGTAATAATGATGACTATGGTAATAATGATGACTACGGTAATAATGATGACTACGATAATAATGATGACTATGGTAATAATGATGACTATGGTAGTAATGATGACTATGGTAATAATGATGACTACGGTAATAATGATGACTACGATAATAATGATGACTATGGTAATAATGATGACTATGGTAGTAATGATGACTATGGTAATAATGATGACTATGGTAATAATGATGACTACGGCAATAATGATGACTACGATAATAATGATGACTATGGTAATAATGATGACTATGGTAATAATGATGACTACAGTAATAATGATGACTACGATAATAATGATGACTATGGTAATAATGATGACTATGGTAGTAATGATGACTATGGTAATAATGATGACTACGGTAATAATGATGACTACGATAATAATGATGACTATGGTAATAATGATGACTATGGTAGTAATGATGACTATGGTAATAATGATGACTATGGTAATAATGATGACTACGGCAATAATGATGACTACGATAATAATGATGACTATGGTAATAATGATGACTATGGTAGTAATGATGACTATGGTAATAATGATGACTACGGTAATAATGATGACTATGGTAATAATGATGACTATGGTAGTAATGATGACTATGGTAATAATGATGACTATGGTAATGATGATGACTATGGTAATAATGATGACTATGGTAATAATGATGACTACGGTAATAATGATGACTATGGTAATAATGATGGTTATGGTAATAATGATGACTACGGTAATAATGATGACTATGGTAATAATGATGACTATGGTAATAATGATGACTACGGTAGTAATGATGTCTATGATAATAATTATGACTATGGTAATAATGATGACTATGGTAATAATGATGACTACGGTAATAATGATGACTACGGTAATAATGATGACTACGGTAATAATGATGACTACGGTAATAATGATGACTACGGTAATAATGATGACTACGGTAGTAATGATGATTACGGTAGTAATGATGACTACGGTAATAATGATGACTATGGTAATAATGATGACTATGGTAATAATGATGACTATGGTAATAATGATGACTATGGTAGTAATGATGACTACGGTAGTAATGATGACTACGGTAATAATGATGACTACGGTAATAATGATGACTATGGTAATAATGATGACTATGGTAATAATGATGACTATGGTAATAATGATGACTATGGTAATAATGATGACTATGGTAATAATGATGACTATGGTAGTAATGATGACTATGGTAATAATGATGACTATGGTAATAATGATGACTATGGTAGTAATGATGACTACGGTAGTAATGATGACTACGGTAATAATGATGACTACGGTAATAATGATGACTGCGGTAATAATGATGACTATGGTAGTAATGATGACTATGGTAATAATGATGACTATGGTAATAATGATGACTATGGTAATAATGATGACTATGGTAATAATGATGACTATGGTAATAATGATGACTATGGTAATAATGATGACTATGGTAGTAATGATGACTATGGTAATAATGATGACTATGGTAATAATGAAGACTATGGTAGTAATGATGACTATGGTAATAATGATGACTATGGTAATAATGATGACTATGGTAATAATGATGACTATGGTAGTAATGATGACTATGGTAATAATGATGACTATGGTAATAATGATGACTATGGTAGTAATGATGACTATGGTAATAATGATGACTACGGTAATAATGATGACTATGGTAATAATGATGACTATGGTAATAATGATGACTATGGTAGTAATGATGACTATGGTAATAATGATGACTATGGTAATAATGATGACTATGGTAGTAATGATGACTATGGTAATAATGATGACTATGGTAATAATGATGACTATGGTAATAATGATGACTATGGTAATAATGATGACTATGGTAATAATGATGACTATGGTAATAATGATGACTATGGTAATAATGATGACTACGGTAGTAATGATGACTATGGTAATAATGATGACTATGGTAATAATGATGACTATGGTAATAATGATGACTATGGTAATAATGATGACTATGGTAATAATGATGACTACGGTAATAATGATGACTACGATAATAATGATGACTATGGTAATAATGATGACTATGGTAGTAATGATGACTATGGTAATAATGATGACTACGGTAATAATGATGACTATGGTAATAATGATGACTATGGTAATAATGATGACTATGGTAGTAATGATGACTATGGTAATAATGATGACTATGGTAATAATGATGACTATGGTAGTAATGATGACTACGGTAATAATGATGACTATGGTAATAATGATGACTATGGTAATAATGATGACTATGGTAATAATGATGACTATGGTAATAATGATGACTATGGTAATAATGATGACTATGGTAGTAATGATGACTACGGTAGTAATGATGACTATGGTAATAATGATGACTACGGTAGTAATGATGACTACGGTAATAATGATGACTATGGTAATAATGATGACTATGGTAATAATGATGACTATGGTAATAATGATGACTATGGTAATAATGATGACTATGGTAATAATGATGACTATGGTAATAATGATGACTATGGTAGTAATGATGACTATGGTAATAATGATGACTATGGTAATAATGATGACTACGGCAATAATGATGACTACGATAATAATGATGACTATGGTAATAATGATGACTATGGTAGTAATGATGACTACGGTAGTAATGATGACTACGGTAACAATGATGACTATGGTAGTAATGATGACTATGGTAATAATGATGACTATGGTAATAATGATGACTACGGTAATAATGATGACTATGGTAATAATGATGACTATGGTAGTAATGATGACTATGGTAATAATGATGACTATGGTAACAATGATGACCATGGTAATAATGATGATTATGGTAATAATGACTAGAAATTCCCCTGTCATACAGCCCACGACCAAAGAGATATTGGAAAAAAGAAAGGGTACTGATGGTTGAGAAATGCAATATTAGCAGTCAAATGGCACTGCAGTGCAATAGGATAACTGCAATGGTAGCTGTAATGTACTGGGTTTGGGTGTTATTATATACAACAAATAGCAATAATGAAAGGAAAAGATTATATGTTTATATCTCTCCCCCTGCAATAGGAGAAATGCAATGTTGGCCAATATTAGAAGTAAAATGCACTGATATTATTAGAATAACCAATATTATTAATATAGTAATAATATAAAACCAATGCACAATTTTGTTTACATTTCAAAACGTCATAGCTAACAACATCAAGACGTGATATTTATATAGATTTTTAGAAAATCTATTTAAAAAAGTGTTTGGTCATGACAAACAGCAATAATGAAAGGAAAAGATAATATGTTTATATCTCCCTCCCTGAAATAGGAGAAATGCAATATTAGAAGTAAAATGCACTGATATTATTAGAATAACCAATATTATTAATATAGTAATACAGTAATAATAGAAAACCAATGCACAATTTTGTTTACATTTAAAAACGTCATAGCTAACAACATCAAGAAGTATCAAAAAGAATATCCAAACTTATTAATAGTAATGCAGTAATAATAGAAAACCAATGCACAATTTTACATTTCAAAACGTCATAGCTAACAATATCAAGAAGTATCAAGAAGAATATCCAAACTTATAATTAAATATCGTAATAATGTCATAATCGTTAGAAAAAAATATCATCGTCATTTCCTTTACTTACGCTGCGTTGGACATCAGTTAGAATACCAAAGTACTCAAATGTGTCTAAAATGTCAGTTACTTTGAAATCGGCAAAAATGAAACGATTTCTGTACTCCTACGTTAATTACAGAAACCTTCGGCAATTCAACAATGCTATAGACTGGTGAAATGTGCACATTATTTTTTCATGAAATACGCACGACTTAATTGTTCTATTCTCTGTCGCTCGGCGTTTCAATTTCCGGTCTTAACTTTGATAAAAGTGAGGCTTAGCAAGTTTTAATAACGATTTTCGCCCAAATAAATCTGTCTATTTGCGTATAATCCGATCAGATGGGTAAGTTTTGAGATAATGTCGATGGTTTACAAAGACTTGCTAACATATTTAAATAGGCTTATATGTGTTTTGTATCGTTATTATACTTTAACGACTCTACAAAACGATGGTTAAATTTGTTGATGAAATTTTGAGACAAGGGTTCGTCTTATTGTTGATGAATAATTTTCGGGAGTTGTGTGCACATAGGCATTTATCATCAATTTTCCAACCAATCGCTTCGCTCATGTTTGGTCGTGGCATTATGACTATGGTAAAGATAATGAATTATAGGAATGTTACTTATCATAATTATTTTTAAATGTCTTGAGTATCAGCTGCAGATACTCTATTTGATCGAGCAGAAGCAAGTTCAATCGTAAATTGCTGCAATTCACTCTGCTAAAAGTATAACCACATACTCAGAAATCTTATCCATCGTACCTTTACCGCTACCAGGAGGAATTTTAACGATAGCACTGTCGCCGCTGATGGAAAGCTGCACACTCGTAGGCCAAGCAGTAGTCAGTGCTTTCATATAATAATAAATGGTGCTTTCTTCAACATCGGTGAGGTTAGATAGAAGGAATGTTCTAGAATCAACCATATTCAGCTCCCCAGCTGGCTCACAGTTTTCCTCTTGTGAATGATGGCTATGTTTGCCTACGAAGGAAGGACAGTACATGGCTATTACAAAGCTTGGAACTTTCATTAGCTGAAAAAATCAGTCTAACTGCTTTAAGAAGGAGTGCTTCTCAGTGTAGTAATGCTACCACATAAGTTAGACAGACTCATGATTTCGTCAACATTCCTATATTAAAAACTTTTACTATAACATTAGCAATGCTTCAACTTATGTACAAACTAGTGGAATGCTCCGCGTTGCACAAGCATTACAAAACAGCTTATAAAACAATGGCAGGTAAGGTAGTTGCCTGCAAATTGCCAATAGCCTGGCACATTGCCAATGGCTAAATTGACCAAGCTAGTGACTAATTAGAGCTGTGACAGCAAGCTTTAGTGATGTATAGCATTACTTTACATAAAGTAACAAAATTATAACAAAGTAATGCTATGTGTATTTTAACTTAGACAACCACTCATATCGCCCATTGAACATCATGTATCTCGGGTAGCTCTATGGTTTAGCATCTCGTCTGGGGAACAGGAGGTTCAGATATCAAATCCAGTATGAAACAGATATTTCATTCCTAAATTTTAATAGCTATAGTTGGACCAACACATGGACAAACTTTGAGATTTATATAGATTGTGATAATTGTAATATATATTGCATATCAATAATGGTGGATTTACACATCGTAAATCCACCATTATTGGGGATTTGATTAAGGTAGTAGGTCACAATGTGTGATTGCCTCATGGTAATTGAATTGGGTGAAATGGTCACATTTTATAATTCCGATAAGTCATTGTCAAGAGTAAACAACTATTAGCACTACTGGAATCCTTCGAAAATGGTCACATGTACAAATACCAGCTTTACAAAAATGGCCACATGTACAAATACCAGCTTAACAAAAATGGTCACATGTACTAATCCCAGCTTAACAAAAATGGTCACATGTACGAATACCAACTTAACAAAAATGGTCACATGTACAAATTCAAGCTTTCATAAAAAGGCTACCATAAACAAATAAAGATTGTTTAGTAAAGTCACAAGTCTATGTAGCTAAGATCTAGAACTGTGACTGCATAATTTTCTTTGAGTCGCTAAAACAGTAGATCAGCATCTGCCCAGTTTCTAGCGCAGATGCAATTATCTACTCCTTCTATATCATATATTTAATCACTATGTAAATTGATAATTGCTATCTTCTTTATAGAGTTTAGACTACAAAACAAGTGCCACTTTTCCCTAGTTTGGCATTAAAGAAAAACAGGTTGCATCATTGAGTTATTTATTATTTTCAGTATTGTTATTATATAAAAATTATTGATTGCTTTATTAGAAAAATTATTTAATGGATAATAGTATATAACATCATACTTTTCCAATAACCATATAAAACATTCAGAATTTTTTGAAAAGCTGTTCCAATCATCGCATTTTAATTT
Source organism: Watersipora subatra (assembly GCF_963576615.1). NCBI lineage: Eukaryota > Metazoa > Bryozoa > Gymnolaemata > Cheilostomatida > Watersiporidae > Watersipora > Watersipora subatra. The sequence continues at coordinate 59,578,834 of NC_088710.1, read as the reverse complement.
TCCCCTCACCAAAGCTATTCAAAGTGTCCATATGAAAAGCTATTTAAGGGGATGTCCATATGAAGGGCTATGTGAGAAAATGTTTTTTATGAGGGGCTATATGAGGAGATGTTTATATGAGGGGCTATATGAGGAAATGTTTATATGAAGGGCTACATGAGGAGATGTTTATATGAGGGGCTATATGAGGAGATGTTTATATGAAGGGCTATATGAGGAGATGTTTATATGAGGGGTGTCATGCAAGTGCCAAGTATTACTGGTACTTTGCCAACAAACATTATGCTTTTTAGCTAAAGCTTTATACAAGCTAATATTATATAGTACTGTCTCATTATAGCTATTAATAATGCTTGTAGCTTTTTACAAAGCTTTTCTATGACCAAACATATAAATACTTGGGTTTTCTGTTATCAAATCAGTTGTCTCTGGAGTGTGCAATAAACCATTCCTCTAATTTAATACTCTATTTAATTGCTTCTGTGCAGAAACATAACAGAAGCTAATTGGCGACAAGGATTTCTCTTTTGAACAGTTACAAAGAGTTTTGTTCAGATTTTATCATTGATAAAATCGATACAAAGAGTTCTAGTTTATTACAAGAGCAACTGTTCAAAAAAATTGCACCACTACAATGGCAGAAGTAGCAGACCTGATCAAGCTAATGCAGAAGCAGCAGGAGGACCAGAGACAGCAGCAAGAGGAGCAGAGAAAGCAGCAAGAAGAGCATAGACAACAGCAGTATGAGGAGTTCAAGCAGCAACAAGAGGAATACAGACGTCAGCAAGATGAAAGAATGGAGGAGAATAAGAAACTGATGGAGCTACTACTACAAAACCTACAACGGAAACAAGAAACAGCTGCAACCGCTGTTCCAGCCTTCCCAGGTTTTGACCCAACAGCAGAGCTACTAACAGATTACATAGACAGATTCAACACATTCATTGCAGCAAATTCTATTCATCAAGACAAGATTGCTGGCACTTTTCTCACCAACCAACAGCCTACACTCTACAAGCAGCTTAGTAATATGGCAGCTCAGCTTTCAACACCCAAGCAGATCAACGACCTCAACATGGATGAAATACTGGAATTTCTCAAAGACCAGTATGACCCTAAGCGCTTCATTGTTAGAGAGCGTTACAAGTATTGGAGTGACATGCAGAGGAAACCTGGAGAAACTATTCAAGAGTTAGCTGCCAGAATTCGTCAAGATGCAACTACATGTGCCTTCATAGACATTACAGATCCATTAGATGAGGCTCTCAGAACAAGATTTATCTGCTCTGTAAACAATGAAGCAGTTCTCAAATCTCTCTTCAAGGTCAAGGACAATGAACTCAACTTCAACAAAGCTATACAGGTAGCACAGGAAACAGAAGAAGCAGCTAAAGTTGCCAAAGAGACAGTTTATGGAAACTCGTCTAAAGTCAACAAGGTTGCTCAACAGAAATCAAGATACAAACCAATCCAGAAAAACAACTCTACACCTGACAAGCAGAAGGAAGGAAAGCTACGCTACAGATGTGACCGAACTAACCATACAGCGGATGACTGCAGATTCAAAGCAGCCACCTGCAACTTTTGTTCTAAACAAGGCCACATAGAAAGAGCATGCAAGAAAAAGAAATCATCTGCAGCAGAAAAACCAGTAAAGATGATAGAATGCACATCAACCAAGATGGTGAAACTTGCTGAAAACATCAAACTGGAGGGAGACAACTTCACACTTGAACTGGACACTGGAGCATGTGACAACTTCATCTGTAAATCAATATGGGAGAAGCTAGGAAAGCCAAACCTAAAACCTACTACAGTTAACTACAAATCAGCCTCAGGACATCTCATAGAGACGCTTGGCAGATGTGAGCTAACTGCCCAATTGGATGCACAGAAAGAAGTCAGACTACCATTTGTGATTAGTGCTGTACAAGATCTCAACCTACTAGGAAGAACTGCTATACAGCAACTAGGCATCTCTATTGATGACAAGCTACAACAGAACCTTGTATCAACAATCACAGAGAACCAGCCAGATGGGAGGTTGCAAATCAAGTGTAAGGAGATGTGCAAAGAATTTCCAGAAATATTCAAAGACGAGCTAGGATGTCTCAAGAACTTTGAACTAGAGATAAACTTCAAACCTTCAACAAAGCCAGTCTTCTGCCGACCCAGACCAGTTCCTATTGCCTTGACAGAAGAGCTCAACCAAGCATACGAAGCAGGTGTAGCTAAAGGCATATGGGAACCAACTCAATTCAACCAGTATGGAACACCAGTTGTACCTGTACGCAAATCTACAACAGGTCAAGCTGCAGGGAAGATCAGAGTATGTGGAGACTACTCCAAGACTATCAATAATCAGCTAGAAACACATAGGAAACCTATCCCACTACCAGAAGATCTAATCAGAAAACTAGGTGGAGGCTATTGCTACACAAAGATTGATTTAGCAGATGCCTACAATCAAATATTGTTGGCACCAGAAAGTCAACGACGACTAGCACTATCAACACACCGAGGAGTACTACTACAGAAGAGGTTGCCCTTTGGCATAAGCTCAGCACCAGGGTATTTTCAAGAAATCATGGAGCAACTGACACAAGACCTCCCAGGAGTAGCAGTATACCTAGATGATATACTAGTGAGTGGAGCCAATGCAGAGAGCCATCTACAAAACTTACGTCGACTTCTTCAAAGATTAGAAGAAAGAGGGCTCAGATGTAGAAAAGACAAGTGCTGTTTTGCTCAACCGACAGTAGAGTATCTGGGACACAAACTCACTTCAAAGGGAATCACTAAAGGAAAGAAGGCAGATGCAGTACAACAGATGCCAGTCCCAACAGACTTAACTCAGCTAAGATCTTTCTTAGGAGCTACACAATTCTACAGCAAGTTCATACCCAATCTGTCACAACTCACAGGACCATTGCACAAACTGACACGCAAAGGAGAGACCTGGAAGTGGGGCACTGAACAAGAAAAGAGCTTCAACAAACTGAAAGATATGCTATCAACTGATAGTGTCTTAGCACACTTCAACCCAGATCTTGACATTGGAATCTCATGTGATGCTTCAGAAACTGGACTGGGAGCTGTACTATTTCATCGTTATCCTGATGGAAGTGAGAGACCAATAGCCAATGTTTCAAAAACACTGACCAGCACACAGAGGAAATATGGACAAATACAAAAAGAAGCTCTCTCAATCATATTTGCTCTAAAGAAGTATCACCAGTACCTGTATGGTCGACGGTTTATCTTGGTAACTGACCACAGACCTCTTCTCACACTTCTAGGACCTACCAAAGGAGTTCCAGCTCTAGCAGCCAACAGACTAGCAAGATGGGCACTGGTACTAAATCAGTATGACTACACCATAGAATACAGATCTACCCAGCATCATCAAAATGCAGATGTCCTCTCAAGACTGCCAGTTGGACCTGATAAAGAGTTTGATGCAAGAGAAGATGAGGATGATGTTGATACAGTATGCACTATTCACACTATTGGAGAACAGCTCAACTCTACAGACTACAATGTTCTAGCAAAGGAGACAAAGAAAGACCCAACACTAGCCACAGTAATGCGCTACACAGCAGAAGGATGGCCTGGTAACAAAGAGATGAAGGAGACTCAGCTGTCACTCTTCCACAAGATCTCAGATTCACTTTCTATCACTGAAGGTTGTCTTCTATATGGCAACAGAGTAGTCATTCCTGTCAAGTTACAACAGGAAGTATTAAAGATCCTTCACCTTGGACACTTTGGAAGGGAAAGAATGAAGAAGCTAGCTCGAACGGCTGTCTATTGGCCTCGCATTGACTCTGATATAGAGGAGACAAGCCGACAGTGCACTGCCTGTGCTGAACACCAGAAGCTTCCACAGAAATATCCTATACATCCTTGGATGCTACCTGAGAAGCCTTGGAGTCGTCTTCACCTAGATCATGCAGTGAACTTCATGGGCAGCCAATGGCTAGTGATGATAGATGCCTACTCAAAGTATCCATGCATACACAGGACGTCATCTACTTCTACCAGAGCTACCACAGACATCTTAGAGGAGATATTCGCACACTTTGGATACCCTCACACCATAGTCACTGACAATGCTACCAGCTTCACCTCAGGAGAGTTTCAGCAGTGGTGTCAAGAGAGAAGCATTGTTCACCTCACTGGAGCACCCTACCATCCAGCTACAAATGGCGCAGCTGAAAGACTAGTACAATCCTTCAAACAAGCCATGAAGAAATCGTCACTCTCACCTAAATCTGCACTACAACAGTTCCTGATGCACTATAGAAGGACACCACTTCCTACAGGATACTCTCCCAGTCAGCTGCTGAATGGAAGACAGACGAGATGCAAGATTGACACCCTATTGCCATCACCCGCACACATAGCACAGTTTCATCAATCCAGAGAAGTCAACCAATCGGCAGAAAAGACAGTTAGCAAGATACACAGCTACAATCTTGGAGCACCATGCTATGCCTTGTATCATGGACCTAGACGCAACAGACAACCTAGATGGGTTCCAGCCATTGTTACTAAGATATATGGAACTCGTAGTCTCAATGTCAAAGTGGTACCAAAGGGACCTACTTGGAGAAGACATGTTGAACAACTCAGACCAAGATACTCAACAGAAGAAGATCAAGACCCTGGAGATAAACCTGATATAACAGAGGAGACAAAACTGCAACTACCAGCCCCTACAACTGTAACAGAGCAACCTCCGTCTAGAAGAAGACCACGCAACCCTCGTCTACCTGATGGAGATGAGTATAGCAGAGACAAACCCCGAAGGTCTAAGAGAACCAGAAAGAACCTTTAGCTTAGTGAGGAGGTGTCATGCAAGTGCCAAGTATTACTGGTACTTTGCCAACAAACATTATGCTTTTTAGCTAAAGCTTTATACAAGCTAATATTATATAGTACTGTCTCATTATAGCTATTAATAATGCTTGTAGCTTTTTACAAAGCTTTTCTATGACCAAACATATAAATACTTGGGTTTTCTGTTATCAAATCAGTTGTCTCTGGAGTGTGCAATAAACCATTTCTCTAATTTAATACTCTATTTAATTGCTTCTGTGCAGAAACATAACAAGGGGCTATATGAGATGTTTATATGAGGGGCTATATGAGGAGATGTTTATATGAGGGGCTATATGAGGAGATGTTTATATGAAGGGCTATATGAGGAGATGTTTATATGAGGGCTATATGAGGAGATGTTTATATGAAGGGCTATATGAGGAGATGTTAATATGAAGGGCTATATGAGGAGATGTTTATATGAAGGGCTATGTGAGGAGATGTTTATATGAGGGGCTATATGAGGAGATGTTTATATGAGGGGCTATATGAGAAGATGTTAATATGAGGGGCTATATGAGGAAATGTTCATGTGAGGGGCTATATGAGGAGATGTTAATATGAGGGGCTATATGAGGAGATGTTAATATGAGGGGCTATATGAGGAGATGTTTATATGAGGGGCTATATGAGGAGATGTTAATATGAAGGGCTATATGAGGAGATGTTTATATGAAGGGCTATGTGAGGAGATGTTTATATGAGGGGCTATATGAGAAGATGTTAATATGAGGGGCTATATGAGAAGATGTTAATATGAGGGGCTATATGAGGAGATGTTCATATGAGGGGCTATATGAGGAGATGTTAATATGAGGGGCTATATGAGGAGATGTTTATATGAGGGGCTATATGAGGAGATGTTAATATGAAGGGCTATATGAGGAGATGTTTATATGAGGGACTATATGAGGGGATGTTTATATGAAGGGCTATATGAGGAGATGTTTATATGAGGGGCTATATGAAGAGATGTTTATATGAGGGGCTATATGAGGAGATGTTTATATGAAGGGCTATATGAGGAGATGCTTATATGAGGGGCTATATGAGGAGATGTTTATATGAGGGGCTATATGAGGAGATGTTTATATGAGGGGCTATATGAAGAGATGTTTATATGAAGGGCTATATGAGGAGATGTTAATATGAGGGACTATATGAGGAGATGTTTATATGAAGGGCTATATGAGGAGATGTTTATATGAGGGGCTATGTGAAGAGATGTTTATATGAGGGGCTATATGAGGAGATGTTTATAGGAAGGGCTATATGAGGAGATGTTTATATGAAGGGCTATATGAGGAGATGCTTATATGAGGGGCTATATAAGGAGATGTTTATATGAGGGGCTATATGAAGAGATGTTTATATGAAGGGCTATATGAGGAGATGTTTATATGAGGGGCTATATGAGGAGATGTTAATATGTAGGGCTATATGAGGAGATGTTTATATGAAGGGCTATATGAGGAGATGTTTATATGAGGGGCTATGTGAGGAGATGTTTATATGAGGGGCTATACGAGGAGATGTTCATATGAGGGGCTAAATACTAGTATGTCCATGGCTAATCTTTGCACATGACTAATATATTAATATTTGATAACTTCTCAGTCTTTGAAAATCAAAAGTTTGCGCCTACTTGGGGGATTGGCAACTGTTGATGGCTCTTCAATTTCATCGTCAGTAGAATTCTCTGAACTTTCAATCTCATGTTCCTCACTAGCAAACAATGCCTTTACGATAAGTCCCTTTGAAAGCTTGTGTTTCCTCATCGATACCACCTTGGCAGCAACTGAAACATAAAAATTTGTGATTAAAGATTAATTGACAACACAAAATATTAAACTGTAGATTATCTAAAAATAGTCCGTTCAGTTCCTTATTCATGAAACTTTAATAAGTTTTAAACAGATGGCTTCAGAGAACAGCTAAATGTTATGGACAGTTTTATAAATTTCCTGTTTGCGTAAAAAACATTTTACTAGTGCACTTCACAAAATGTGCTCGCAAGCTGATCGGTATAAATCTTTAACCGCTGCTTCAAAATTAATGCGGTAGGTATAAACAAACACAACATTGTCAATTATTTATGGCACTTGCCATACCTGCCATACCTGGCAATCAAAACATTTAGCGTAGCGACTAGATGGCGAAATCTATAAGAATGGTTGTCAACAGAAGAGCTTTCATCTTGCATTCACGCATTGGTTAATTGTTAGCATTGAGATCATATATCAAATGTTTGTTTTGCTGAAACAAATGACCTCCATGTCACAGCTTGGAGCTTGCAACATAAACATTTTTGTCTCAAAACTGGTTTTTATTGTAATATGAAAATCATTGCTGAAAAAATAAAATGGCATAATTATATTGTTATAAATAGATGTAATTTTAAAATATTTAATGCTAAGGTGAGCTTTAAAACAGAGCTTTAATGTAAATTATAACATGCCCCAGTCTACTTAATTAGCTCTAGTTACAGTTTTGTATGTTATGCATGTTTTGCTTTGGTTATGCATGTTGTTATACTTGAGATATTTATGTAAGTTGAGAGCCAATCATACCTGAGCAAGTTTGAAAGTCAACTTTGGCACGAGTAGCACTAAGTTCACCAAATTGCAGCGGAGAAGCAAATTGACTTTGTTGACCAAAGCTTGCTTTGAGCTGAGGCTGGGTTAGAGTGGAAGAGCCCTTGGAAACACACTTCAAGATTATTTTTGTATCTAAAAGACAGAAAAATATTATAAATAATAATGAACAGTATCTTATTATGGCAAAAACTCAAAATCTAACAGCATTCTATCGCATCATACTGTATGTATAAATTTTTATTGACATTAGTAATCGTAAAAAATTAATTAATTAAAAATCCTAATTAAATTAAATCGTAAAAAATTAATCATGAAAAACATTGTATACATATCATATCATGCAGCAAAATCGGCAATGTTTAATAAAAATGGCTGGCAGTAGGCCAAAAGCTAAATTTGTACATGGATGGCAGTGAAAGGGTTAAAATGAAGTGTTTCATGATAATTGCCAGCATTACATTCATGTCTATCATGTGAATGAGTATAACAAGCATAACATGGTATGGGGAGCAAGTAGCAAATTTATGGTCAAATGGTAAGAGAAAACATGTGCTGAAGCCATCTCCTTGCTCCTAATTTTTGCATGCTTACAGTAAAACTGTGTTAATGCTGAGCGAATTTTTTTCAGTTTTATATCAGTTATGACAAACATTGAATCGGAAGTAATATTAGTAGTAAATTAGAAGTAAATTATCAATAATCGTAATCAATATTTGGCGTGTAATAAAAAATGATTTTTTTATTACACGCCAAAGGAAAGAAAAAATGAAAATATACAAGTCAGGAACTGATGAGTGAGTTGAACAGATGGGTTTTAAGAGCTGGTAATCTAATAGTATCGCCTGCGAGGGAGGCGGGATAGTGAATTGAAGGTTTTAGTAACAGAAAGTTCATAAGCTAAAATACGATGGTGGATGTAGTATCTTGGAGTCACGCATTAAAAAATGATATTGGTCATGTTTGTGGAAGGATAAATATAAATATTCTGGGCATAATTTAGGTAAGATTTTTTAAACCTGTAACACAAATGTGGGGATGAGCGAGAAGCAAATTAATATTTCAATGTCACCAACCAGTGTCATCAAATGACATCTCTATGTTCTCCTGCTCGCCATCCAGATCTAACGAGTGAGAAGTCACCATCAACTTGGCAATATCTGAATAGAAAAGTTGTAAATTCACTCAGACATCTGATCTATACATTGTCAGTACATCTTACAACCTATATTATTTGGTAATTTCAGTTTGAAGAAAAAAATAATATTTCTTAACAAAATGGAAGCAAATTGTATTCTATGTATTACATTATCCCTAGGTAAACTGATAAGCAATTAATCATTTGATGAGAGGTCAATAGGTCAATATAAGATTAAATCCGTTCATATATATTGAACAATAGTGCATATGTTCAGAGTTGCTTAAAAAAACTTTATTACTCTGACACATAAGCTGGCTAGTTATGGAAAACATATTTTACCTTAAACATACCATTCTTACATCTATAATAGGCTTATGAGAGTTGTGCTTAAAAACATATTGCACAAGAGAGCACAATCCTGCACAAAACAGTTATAGAAAATGTGCTTGCTTGAAAAACCATCTAGTATTGGCTACAACTATTACCAGTTGGAGTGAAGTCAAATCTCAAAAGGTCTTTGCTCTCATCATAGGAATGCTCAAAAGCTGTGAGGGTTTCATGGCCAAGGAAATCAGCAAAATATAAAGACAACAGCGCGTGGTAATCTTTTGGTTGTTGATTTGGTGATTTCTTTACTACGATGTGAGCTATAAACAGAAAAGTTTGACCTGTTGATTGAGGTACCAATGTTAGAGTATTGCCCTAACATTGGCAATAGGGTAGTCATTTTAGCATGAGTTATTGTCTGATGATTGTAGTCTGTACATGAAACTATTAGTAATAAAAACTCATCTTTAGTCATTTCCTACTTCTTTTAAAATATATATACAGTCAAACATGGATAACTCGCCCACGGATAGCTCGAACACATGGTTAACTCGAATGGTTTCTTTGGTCCGTTCCCACGTAATGATAAATTGCTATAGATAACTCGAACTCAACACTGTTAACTCGAACAGTTTTTTGCCCAACGGCTACCAAGACGGTTGTTATCGCTTTAGAATATCACTTTATTCCAAGTCAGAGGTAAACCTCAACTTTTCGTAAATCATAGGCGTCAATATTGCCACCGTTGGCAAAATATTTTTGTCAACGACTTTTCTAAAGGTTTGGTGAATTTTGATTTTTACCAAACATCCGCTTAGCGATCGCCTTTTGGAAGCATGGAAAAGTGAGGTGACCTTCGCATAAACTTCAAGAAAAATCAGCAAAATTGATCTCGGTTAAAACGCTCAAAAGAAAAAGATGTCTTTTCTTCTGAGCATTTCAACAACGATCAAGTTCTGCCAATTTTAATCAAAAGAAAACGTCCTGGCAATAACATCACCTCAAACAACAAAACAATCTCAAGTGATAGAAAAATCTCCTATACTTTTTGATAAAAGTTTTAAACTTTACATTAGAAGCATTTAATTTGAAACAAGCCATTTATGCTTTTGATTTTTATTATAGTTTGTATATGTGCATGTTTCTACTAATAAATAAATAAATACATGGACTTGTGACAGTGCTCTGATAACTTGAACTCTCTGATAATTCGAACACTTTTGCTCGGTCCCTTGAAGCTCGAGTTATCCATGTTTGACTGTATATATTTCTCAAAGTTTGTGTGTGTATTCGTCTGTGGATGTGATTGTCCAGCTATAGCTAGTATTTTAGCATTGCGCCCACGCGTTACAACGAACGCAATGAAGATTTCAAACAGTTAAGAAGTATTTTGGGACCTAAGTACATGTATATGCAACACGATGCTTCTTGGTCTTTTTTTTGTTAGGGCTAAATTATTCCGCACCATGATATCAACAACATTTTATCTCGAACCAAAAGTGTGGCGATTTGCGAAGTGATCATATGATCACTTCGCAAATCGCCAAGCTGAAGAAAGACTAAAAGGCCTGTGCGTTTCAACTCGAGTATCGCTCTCTCTGAAAATTGTCAGGTATTAGATAAATCGCCATTACGCGATTATATCGTTCATACGATTGGCAGTATGATCGATGATGATTTTAAATCTCTTTAAATGGTGACGATTTTCAAATCGCCTACCTTAAAAATCGCCATTGCGTTAAGCTCTAGAGCCAACAAGGCGACCAAAACATCTGGATAATTGTTCAGGAATTTAACTCCTTCGCTACCAAACTAATTTTCTTACCAGAACACAATTAAATATCTGGCAAAACTTAATATTTGACAAGAGAGCACATAAACTGTTATGACTTTTGAACCACACGGTCTATGAAAAATAGTTTGGAACCAAATTATTTATTTTTAATTTAGTTGTCCTACACAAACCTTTTCCTCATGATATGAAGTTTGAAAGTTACAGTTGTTTGACAAAGTTTGAAAACCTTTACAGTTGTTTTTATTTTCTCTCCTAATTTATTTTAACTCCTCAAATCACTTCTCTCATGAAATGTAGTTTGAAAGTTAGAATGGAAAATTTTGTTATATGATAAACACAAATCAATTTTTTGTCCAATGACTTTTTATTACCCGGGCAACGCCGGGTAGCACAGCTAGTATATATTTACTTCTCAAAGTTGGTCATATGTTTATTCGTCCATCATGGTGATTGTCCAGCTATAGCTATTAAAATCTTAGAATTAAAATCCGCCTTCTGATGGATTTGAACTCATGGAGATTGCTAGCGCAAGTTTATAATTCAGGTGCTCTACTACTGAGCCATACAAAGTGTAATGATCTAAAATGTTATCATATATACCTTATACCGTATGCACACACTAATTATTTTACGTTAGGACTTTTTGAAGTTTTGCGTTACGATGTCCTGTTAAGAAATATTTTGGGACCGAATATGCAACACAATGCTTGTTCGTCTTTTTTTCGTTAGGGCTAATTTGTTCCGCCCTACGATATCAACAGTAATTTATCTCGAACTTAAAATTTGGCGATTTGTGTACTGATTATATACGTTATTAAAAGATATACGTTGCCCGCCATGGCAAGTTCAGCGTTATCCGTTATAGTAAAAACCGATCACAAACAGATAAATGATATAATTTTAGTTAAAAGTTGGAAGTTTACTAAAATACGTACCAAAACTTCCTTAAAGTATGTGTTTTGTAAGCTAAATTCATTCAAGTTAGTTTCAGCGTTTATGTTAGTTGTCTGTCTCAGAGGTAAGAACTCTCTACATACAGTGAAACTCGGATAACTCGCCCTCGGATATCTCGAACACATGGTTAACTCGAACGGATTTGTTTGGTCCGTTCCTACGCAATGATAAATTGCTTTAGATAACTCGACCTTGACTTCTTAACTCGAACAGTTTTTTTGCCCAGCGGCTACCGAGACGGTTGTTATCGCTTTAGAATATCACTTTATTTCAAGCCATAGAGATAAACAACTTTTAGTAGTTCTTAGGCGTCATTATTACCACTATCGTCATTATTACCACTATCGGCAAAATGTTTTCGTTAACGACTTTTCTAAAGGTTTGCAAAAAGTAAAATTTTACCAAACATCCGCTTGGGGATAGCCCTCCGCAAGCAAGGAGAAGCGAGGTAACCTTCAGATAAACTTTAAGAAAAATCGGCAAAACTGGTTTTTGTTAAAACGCTCAAAAGAAAAATATGTCTTTTTTTCTGAGAGTTTCAACCGCGATCAGGTTTTGCCTATTTTAATCTGAAAACGTCCTGGCAGTCACATCACTTAAAACAAACAAACGAATCTCATGTAATAAAAGGAAAATATTTATACTTTCTGATAAAAATTGTTAAAACATTACGTGAGAGGTCCCTTAATTTGCAACAAGCAATCAATGTTTTTGATTTATATATAGTTTGTATATATACTGATAAATACAATAATACATGCACTTGTGACAGTGTTCTCATAACTTGAACGCGCTGATAACTCGAACACTTTCTCCCGGTCCCGTGAAGGTTGAGTTAGCCGAGTTTCACTGTAGTACATTGTAATGTTAATGAATGAAATGTAATGTAATGACTTTTCTCATGATACCCTACAGCACAGGTGTCAAACACATGGCCCGCGGGCCACATGTGGCCCGGCACCTCATTTTATGTGGCCCGCGAGGGCTTCATTACTCATTCGCCCGAGACTCTTTCTCCCGTATTTATAACGTTGCTAGGCACATCTACGCGAGTTATCTTGCCTCTGAAATTTGTCTATTCCTTGTGTTGTTATTTTTACATTACATTAGAATAATTTCGATTAGTCAGTAAAAAAATTTTTCTGGCCAATCAAACAAACGTACATATATACCTCCATGATCTCTCTGGCAAAAGTTATAACTAAATTACTGCGCCCATTGCGACATCTACCGAACCGAAAATCGTCGCTGTCACTTTAAAATTTATCGTTCACGATCAATTTTTTTCAACTCCAGAAGTAAATATGCAGATTCAGAAGGGGTAAGACAGTGAAAGACTGCATAAATCAAATTGAAACATTATTTTTAATGTTTCAAAGTTTTTACTAACTTTTAATTTTGTCAATTTGCATCGTTACACTCGAATAAAAATGCACTTTTTAGGCTGTCAACCGTAGTCAGACAAAAGTTATCATTCAATCTCGATAGGATCATATTCATTCTTAGAGCGGCCCCTGAAGTCTGAAAAGTCAAGAACAGAGTTACTGAACATAATTTCATTGTTTGAAACATGTTAATGACAGTTTATCTGAGTTATATTGGGATGTAGATTTGCTATGAAGATAATACTCGCGAGGAAAAATTCGAAATTATAGTTTCGTGATTTTCATGTTCATGACTAACTGTACATGTATAAATAATATTCATAACTTTGTATTGTATGTAATAAATTACTAATTTTAGTCAAACACTGTATATTTTGTAATTTCTTTGGTGCAAGTCTAACTTTGTTTCAGCAAATAGCAAATAATTTTTTGGATTTTTTGCTGCTTACATATTGATTTTGTGTTGCTGCGGTTGCAATTATTTAGTGTTTGCAGATTTAATGTGTGTATGCCAACAAATTCATGTTTTTAGCAGCTCACAATTTTTGATTTTACTGAAAGTATGCTCATGTTGATGGGTATTGTGTAACTTTTCTGATTTTTTTTTCGAAAACAAGTGTTCTGCATGTTTTGCTGTGCCACTGTTCTGTTTGCAACTTTAAGTAATAAAGTCAGAGATATTTAATATCAAAGACTAGTTTAAGTTATTTTACATTATTCGATTACATTTCATTACAATTATAAGTTACATCTGGCCCTTTGAGGACAGCCATTACGCTGATGTGGCCCTCGGTGAAAATGAGTTTGACACCCCTGCCCTACAGGATGAAATTATTCGCGGAGTTAAATTTCGTGAAAATTGTCTTTTCATGCATATTAGCGGACTAAACTATTCGCGGGTGAACGCATTCACAAATAAATTAATCCGTGAAAGCAGCTAGCAATAAAGTAAAATCTTCATGTGCGTATACCACGTGTTTAGGTTTCTATTTAGCTGAGAAATTTATGTCGATCATGCTAAGCTATAAATTTTTGACTGAATCCACAGGTTTTCGTGAATATTCATCAATTTGGAGGCCTTTGGTAAACCAACAACTTGTGATAAGTTATGAGTTTTTTCAACGTAATTAACTGCAGGAGAGATTTTTGCGATGATGACGCCATGCCGAATTCCGAATAACTTGTGACAAGCTTGAATAATTTTGTAAAGAAATCTGATGCATTGGCAATGGGCTTAACTCAAAGCCCCGACGATGATTTTAAAAGAGTTTGGAACTCAGCTACGTTTAATGACTTTGCCTAGCTACTAGTTTTTAATTTGACGTAGTAATTATTCTCCCTTGTGTTAAAAATAAAACCAACTATTCGCGGATTTAATAATTCGCGGAACTGACAGTAGTTAGTTTAAATGTAGTAAACAGACAGTGAGGTAGTAGACAGACAGTAAATTAGTAAACAGTCAGTGAGGTAGTAAACAGACAGTGAGGTAGTAAACAGTCAGTGAGGTAATAAACAGACAGTGAGGCAGTAAACGGACAGTAAGGTAGTAAACAGACAGTGAGGTAGTAAACAGACAGTGAGGCAGTAAACAGTCAGTGAGGTAATAAACAGACAGTGAGGCAGTAAACGGACAGTAAGGTAGTAAACAGACAGTGAGGTAGTAAGCAGACAGTGAGGTAGTAAACAGTCAGTGAGGTAATAAACAGACAGTGAGGTAGTAAACAGTCAGTGAGGTAATAAACAGACAGTGAGGCAGTAAACGGACAGTAAGGTAGTAAACAGACAGTGAGGTAGTAAACAGTCAGTGAGGTAGTAGACAGACAGTAAATTAGTAAACAGTCAGTGAGGTAGTAAACAGTCAGGTAGTAAACAGTCAGTGAGGTAATAAACAGACAGTGAGGTAGTAACCAGTCAGTGAGGTAGTAAACAGTCAGTGAGGTAGTAGACAGACAGTAAATTAGTAAACAGTCAGTGAGGTAGTAAACAGTCAGTGAGGTAGTAAACAGTCAGTGAGGTAATAAACAGACAGTGAGGTAGTAAACAGTCAGTGAGGTAGTAAGCAGTCAGTGAGGTAATAAACAGACAGTGAGGTAGTAAACAGTCAGTGAGGTAGTAAACAGTCAGTGAGGTAATAAACAGACAGTGAGGTAGTAAACAGTCAGTGAGGTAATAAACAGACAGTGAGGCAGTAAACGGACAGTAAGGTAGTAAACAGACAGTGAGGTAGTAAGCAGACAGTGAGGTAGTAAACAGTCGTGAGGTAGTAAACAGACAGTGAGGTAATAAAATGTCAACCAAAAATATTAAGGAAACTCGGAAGACACAGTGTTTCCAACTACATAACTCACTGTGGGAGTGAGACTGACAGAGTTCATTGGCATCATCTTCTGTTTTATACAAGCAGACTTTCATCTCATGATTCATCAACTTAACAGTCTGCTGGCTGGCTAAGCTCTTTGCTTCTGCAAGTATAACAAGTAAAAAGTTTTTAGAACCTGACCTACGAATAATAGGTTAGGATGCAATTCAAAAAAGAGGATATCGGTAACAGAAAAAGCGCCTAGCTTCAAACGGCTCTCGGCAGCTGAGACAACTTTCAGTCGCCATATCTACCTCACATGGGCTCAGTCATGTCTAGCCAGATTACAAAGTCAAGGTTTGAGCAACAATACTCACTGAAATAAATATGTATTTATAAATATTATAAATGCTCCTGCAGCAGGTAAAAGTATCACACACGTGCCACACACCCGCACACATACACATGTCTACGCATGCACAAGCAAACACGCACGTACACAGACAAGCACGCAGACGCACACACATGCAGACATGCATGCCCGCGAGTAGACTCGTAGACACACAAACGTGCATACCGCAAACACACGTACACACGCACATACACGCACACACATACACATAAAGCAGTTCACTTGACCCTCAAACTACATGCAGCCAGGGTTCGATATATTTTCAAACATATGTGGACCTTGTCATACCTGATAATGCGTATTAATGAACTGCATCTGTAAAGATTTCCCACAAGGAATGCATAGATTCACTAAATCTTACAAAGCTTGAAAAGCTATTGAAAAGTTTCACTTCAGCTAATAAAAAGCCTCAAACTGTTGTTAACAGTACATAAAGCAACAGCATATAAATCCGAGGGTTTTACGGTTTAAAATCTCCTCTGGTAGAAAGTGTCAGCTAAAGAAATTTTGAAAGAGAAAAACTAGTTGAATCAAAAATACAATTTAAAGCGAACGGCGCTAGCACATTTACCTTCATCTGTTTTGCATTCGACTAGGAATTTCCCTTCTTCCAATTGGTCGATGAGAGTAACCTTGAGTTTGCTGGACAACAACCTTCTCAGTAGAACACCAGTCGTCGCTGTCTCTAGCAGAATGACTAAAAGTAAAGGCGTATAAATATTCAAGAGTACAATAACAAAGACTCAAAATTACTCGTTGCAACTCGAATGGGTCGGCAGTAGAGCAACTCACCGTTGGAAGTTGATGGATTCATCAAATCAGCCTCAGATACAGTTGCTGGTGATGCGAAGGAAGCTTGAAGAACAATCTTGTTGTCTAGGATGTGCTTGCCAACAGAGACAACGAGGCTGGCAACTGTACAATGGTAACAGAACAGTAGGCAAGCGCATATGTTTCATACATTTTATAAGTTATATGTATATACAGTGTATATTATTTATATAATATAATAACATATATATTATTATCATTAGAAACACTAGTGTCATAAAGAATAATAAAGAAGACGCACTCAATACACTATGTGCAGAGTAATTTATAGCTTGAACAAAATATAAAGAGCACTTAGCTGTTAGGTAGTCACTACAAATTTGTTTCAAGCAGATATAGTTCTGGTTTCATCAGGTGATAACTGCAATAGGATGGAATTCAACATGGCTACCGGTAACCATTTCCATCTTTCTTTACCTCTGTATCTGCTTAAAACATCTTTGTAGTGATCGACTTTGATATGACTTTATAGCTAAATGTAAAAGTAATGCTGTGGTTAACTATTGAAATAACTTTGTAGAGAAGTTCTGTCGTAATATTTCTATTATGACAGAGTAATAAACTTGGAACCTTATTTTGTGCAGAAATACGTTTATAGTTAAATGAAGTCATAGTACCACTGTTGTTAATTGCAGAAGTAACTTTCAAGTCTTTTTCATAAGTTTACCACACATCCACTATCTTACTATATCAGTGCACAACAAGGCTAATCATATTGAGGCAAATTAGAACAAACAAATTTGTTTCAAGCAGATATAAATTGGCATTCATCAGGTGATAACTTCAGAAAGTTATATCAATATATGTAGAGTAGACACAGTAGACTTAGTATGGCAGCCTTTGAATAACTGACCCAAGTAGGACTATTAATAAAATAACAAACAATAACAACCACTTTTAGACGAAAATTAAAATATCAAAAGTCTTACAAACAACATTAACTGTATGAATATTAAGAAAAGTTGCAATATATGTTCCTTATGATAACCAATATCTAACACTGTATATCAAATAAATTGCACAAAAATTTGATTCTTACATATTTTTTACAAAATAAAATCATAAAACGTTTCGGAGGAAACAAAAAACGCTGTTTATCTGATTATCACTTTTTTTACGCCAATCCTCAATCCCGATATGGTAGGTTAAAAGGGTATTTTTGATTGCAGTTAAATATTAAAATTGTTGATTTAAAGCAAAGCAGCAATGTCTTTATGAAGCGAAACCTTATTACATGCTGCATGGACTAAATCCCCTGTGATCGACTAGAGAATATCAACATCATAGCGATGAGCGATCGGTAAAGAAACTTAGTGTGATGAGAAGCTGCTAGAGCCTATGTTGATGTAGCGAATTATGTATGAATAGGCCTATCAGCATGCTGGTTAAGTATTAATAGGCCTATCAGCATACTGGTTAAGTATGAATAGGCCTATCAGCATGCTGGTTAAGTATGAATAGGCCTATCAGCATGCTGGTTAAGTATGAATAGGCCTATCAGCATACTGGTTAAGTATGAATAGACCTATCAGCATACTGGTTAAGTATGAATAGGCCTATCAGCATGCTGGTTAAGTATGAATAGGCCTATCAGCATACTGGTTAAGTATGAATAGGCCTATCAGCATACTGGTTAAGTATGAATAGGCCTATCAGCATGCTGGTTAAGTATGAATAGGCCTATCAGCATACTGGTTAAGTATGAATATGCCTATCAGCATGCTGGTTAAGTATGAATAGGCCTATCAGCATACTGGTTAAGTATGAATAGGCCTATCAGCATGCTGGTTAAGTATGAATAGGCCTATCAGCATACTGGTTAAGTATGAATAGGCCTATCAGCATGCTGGTTAAATATGAATAGGCCTATCAGCATACTGGTTAAGTATGAATAGGCCTATCAACATACTGTGTATTTTAGTATACTAGCAGCATGGCGAGAACAGCTTTATCTACGATGACAGAAGGAATAGTAGAGTTTATTTAGTATAATAGAAGGAATAGACAGATTTAACTAGAACATTAGAAAGAATAGTCCTTTTGTTGTCCTAGAATAGTATCTAGGACAACAAAAGGAATAGACAGTTTAAACTAGGACAACAGAAAAATTAGTGAGCTTTATCTAAGACCGCAGAAGGAATAGATGGCTTTATTTAAGACAACTGAAAAAATAGACAGTTTTATCTAAGACCACAGAAGTAATAGACATGAGTGATATAATTGTTATACCAGTAGAGATTAAGAGTTTTGGTAAGAAGCTTTCATGTGATAATTCATTAGCACTCTACATAAATCATAATTGTTTTGCTTATTGCAAGGCAATATATTAAAACTTCTCGGCATTGAAAAGAAAAATCTTGTGCTAAGTTGGAACAGGGGAGTTTTTTGGGCTGAAGATCCAAATGCATTGTTTTGAATTAGGTATCAATTAGGTCACTGGATGCCTAAACAAGAGACCAGCCAAATCAGCCTACTCCTATTATACTTACAATGTAGAAATGACATAAGATCTGATTGATACCTTCGATAACAAGTCACATAATCAAACAACACAAATTTTCTCTCCTCAGCTTTCGGAATTCATAGAAAACAGTTTATGATTACAAAGAACAATGCAGGATTGTGAAATATCATGCATTGAGATTTACAAACATGGTGAAATTCAACATTCAAGGGAAATAAGAGAATCTGTAAAATTCCAAGAGAATTCTAGTATGGCGTCATTTTGGGAGTTATCTTCCCATAATCATTGTAGCTTGCAGATGGTTGTGTGTATTGTTTAATTGACCACATATATTGTGAAAGACAAATACTAAGAGTTTGGTTCAACAAACAATTCTAAATTTAATCACTAACTCGCATTCATTCTGAATTTATATCATCATAATTCTATCTGATGTATGCACCTGTATAACAATATATACAACATGCAACTTCTTGAGTCCACTCATTGCTACCAAAAAGAACTAACACTGTACAGCTAAACTTTTACAAACAAAGATAACTCATTCCAAGATTTTCTTTATATGCTAAAAGCATTGAATGCTAGAGCAAATATTCCCATGCAAAATTATCGTAATTCACGCTTTTGCTAGCAAACTGCGAGGCTTCTAGAAGCTATGAACATCGTATATTTGGAACTACATCTGGCGCAGAGTAAAATATCTGCTAGAATTTTATACCACATAATGAAAAATTCCTATGTTAAGGCAATCATAAGTATAAGCTTGACTGTACAGGCAACTTTATCTTGGGTTTTTTGTTTAACCTGTTCAATGCTTTTGACTCAACAACAACCACGACAGCAAAGATGAATGAATTAACTAAAACCTTCATGCAAGGGGCACATTATACATGAGCTTCAAATCACCGCTATTAAATCTTCCTAGTCCTTCGTATCACTAACTGTATATATATATAGTACTTTATTGGCAATAATTTCATTTCACAAATAGAAATGTTTTTCAAATTAGGCCATACAACAATAGTAAAACAAAATAAAAGGGGAAAAAAGCAACAGTTAGCCATTAAAATTGAATAAATAGTCTGACAAATAGTGTTTAAAATGCCTTTCTCTGCTAAGAGAACGGATATTTGGTGGAAGATTGTTAAAGCAGCTGGCAATGACATTTTCAAAATGATTGTTAGTGATTGTATGCAATTTGTTCATATCACGTAAGTTGAACAAATTCACTCACTAGTATTCTGCTAAAGGCAATACCTAATCTATATATTCAAACAAATGCCAGATCACATGTTGGGTTTCACGCTTTTTATGTCTGTCAACGCTGTAAAAGTTTTGTGAGTTCATTTCTTTTAATTCTCTACAAATTTTAATCATGTTTACATTTGTTTAAGCTCAATATCTTACACACCCATCATTCAGGGCAACTAGCTGATTAAAAATGACTCATAGATGTCATTGTTCATACAAGGTACAACTGCGCATTATTATCATATACAAATATGTGTTCAGGATCTGGTAGGTTTGGTTAAGAGACAGCGTTGGATGTAATTTTGGGGTTCAGACTTTCGCACCCTCCAGCGCACAACTTTTAAACAATTACATACATGTATCAGCAGCAAGACTTAGCATTGAAGCGCATGCGTGTAGTGAAAAGCAAAAGAATCAACAAACCACAAAAAATTGATCTAATAAGATTGGCGAGTCTTGTATCTTAAATGGCAAGTCTGCAAGTCTTAAGTGGTCAAACTTGGAACATGAGAGCATGTGTGGTTAAATAGCAAGTCTTAATTGGTAAAACTTGGAACATGAGAACATGTGTGGTTAAATAGCAAGTCTTAAGTGGTCAAACTTGGAACATGAGAGCATGTGTGGTTAAATAGCAAGTCTTAAGTGGTCAAACTTGGAACATGAGAACATGTGTGGTTAAATAGCAAGTCTTAAGTGGTCAAACTTGGAACATGAGAGCATGTGTGGTTAAATAGCAAGTCTTAATTGGTAAAACTTGGAACATGAGAACATGTGTGGTTAAATAGCAAGTCTTAAGTGGTCAAACTTGGAACATGAGAGCATGTGTGGTTAAATAGCAAGTCTTAAGTGGTCAAACTTGGAACATGAGAACATGTGTGGTTAAATAGCAAGTCTTAAGTGGTCAAACTTGGAACATGAGAACATGTGTGGTTAAATAGCAAGTCTTAAGTGGTAAAACTTGGAACATGAGAACATGTGTGGTTAAATAGCAAGTCTTAAGTGGTCAAACTTGGAACATGAGAGCATGTGTGGTTAAATAGCAAGTCTTAAGTGGTCAAACTTGGAACATGAGAGCATGTGTGGTTAAATAGCAAGTCTTAAGTGGTCAAACTTGGAACATGAGAGTATGTGTGGTTAAATAGCAAGTCTTAAGTGGTCAAACTTGGAACATGAGAGCATGTGTGGTTAAATAGCAAGTCTTAAGTGGTCAAACTCGGAACATGAGAACATGTGTGGTTAAATAGCAAGTCTTAAGTGGTCAAACTTGGAACATGAGAGCATGTGTGGTTAAATAGCAAGTCTTAATTGGTAAAACTTGGAACATGAGAACATGTGTGGTTAAACAGCAAGTCTTAAGTGGTCAAACTTGGAACATGAGAACATCTGTGGTTAAATAGCAAGTCTTAAGTGGTCAAACTTGGAACATGAGAGCATGTGTGGTTAAATAGCAAGTCTTAAGTGGTCAAACTTGGAACATGAGAGCATGTGTGGTTAAATAGCAAGTCTTAAGTGGTAAAACTTGGAACATGAGAACATGTGTGATTAAATAGCAAGTCTTAAGTGGTAAAACTTGGAACATGAGAACATGTGTGGTTAAATAGCAAGTCTTAAGTGGTCAAACTTGGAACATGAGAGCATGTGTGGTTAAATAGCAAGTCTTAAGTGGTCAAACTTGGAACATGAGAGCATGTGTGGTTAAATAGCAAGTCTTAAGTGGTCAAACTTGGAACATGAGAGCATGTGTGGTTAAATAGCAAGTCTTAAGTGGTCAAACTTGGAACATGAGAGCATGTGTGGTTAAATAGCAAGTCTTAAGTGGTCAAACTTGGAACATGAGAGCATGTGTGGTTAAATAGCAAGTCTTAAGTGGTCAAACTTGGAACATGAGAGCATGTGTGGTTAAAAAGCAAGTCTTAAGTGGTCAAACTTGGAATATGAGAACATGTGTGGTTAAATAGCAAGTCTTAAGTGGTCAAACTTGGAACATGAGAGCATGTGTGGTTAAATAGCAAGTCTTAAGTGGTAAAACTTGGAACATGAGAACATGTGTGGTTAAATAGCAAGTCTTAATTGGTAAAACTTGGAACATGAGAACATGTGTGGTTAAATAGCAAGTCTTAAGTGGTCAAACTTGGAACATGAGAGCATGTGTGGTTAAATAGCAAGTCTTAAGTGGTCAAACTTGGAACATGAGAGCATGTTTGGTTAAATAGCAAGTCTTAAGTGGTCAAACTTGGAACATGAGAACATGTGTGGTTAAATAGCAAGTCTTAAGTGGTCAAACTTGGAACATGAGAGCATGTGTGGTTAAATAGCAAGTCTTAATTGGTAAAACTTGGAACATGAGAACATGTGTGGTTAAACAGCAAGTCTTAAGTGGTCAAACTTGGAACATGAGAGCATGTGTGGTTAAATAGCAAGTCTTAAGTGGTCAAACTTGGAACATGAGAACATGTGTGGTTAAATAGCAAGTCTTAATTGGTAAAACTTGGAACATGAGAACATCTGTGGTTAAATAGCAAGTCTTAAGTGGTCAAACTTGGAACATGAGAGCATGTGTGGTTAAATAGCAAGTCTTAAGTGGTCAAACTTGGAACATGAGAACATGTTAAAAGGTTAAATGGCAAGATTTAAAACTAACTAAAGATTACAGTGTCAACCTTATGCGCCATCTGTATGAGCTTTTCGCATAAAACAGTGCTTCAACTTATAATGTTTTAAAGTCCACAAAACTGGATGACGGTGTTGACAACAGACTCAAGTTAGGAATGTCCCATCCAGAAGACTGATGTATCCCAATAAACCACAACAATAAGTGGTTCATATGAAAGATTGTGAAAGCCTCATATTTTCCTTCAAATCTGGTAGTACCCTAGGACACTTATATTTCGCTAGGATTTAGTTTCGGGAGTAGCATACAGAGTAAAATTTCACTGCAACTTAATTTCGCAGCTCTGATGTGTGAAAAAATAGAGTGATGTGAAAATAAATGCAGTGGAACAAACATAATTAGATTCCTCAGGTTCAGTTCACCACAGGCCTGTATTCACTGGTTGCAAGTTGGGGCGGCTAATGTTAGGCGACTAGTTATGAACACCTGGCGGTGTTGAGGGGGGCGGTGTAAGCCCCAACAGGTTTTTCTTAAGTGAGCCTCAGACGGACCTCCCGTGTGGAGTTTTAAAAAATTTTATTGGAAAGTATCAACATTTTTCTATTTTTTGAGATTTGTTTTGTTTTAGGTGATGTGACTGACAAGACGTTTTTAAATTAAAATAGGCAAAACTTGACCGCAGTTAAAACGCTCAGAAAAATACATCCTTTTCTTTTGAGCGTTTTAACAAGGATCAATTTTGCCGACTTTATTTTAAGTTCATACGGAGGTTTCCACGCTTTCGATGGGACATGGCCAAGCGGATGTTTGGTAAAACTTGATATTTTGCAAACCTTTATAAAGGTCTTTAACAAGAATATTTTGCCACTGATGATGATAATAATGACGCCTAAGAACTACTAAAAGTTGATGTTTGTCTCTATGGCTTCGAATAAAGTGATATTCTACAGCGATAAAAACCGTCTCCATAGCCGTTGGGCAAATAACTTTTTAAATAAATGATGTTGAGGTCGAGTTATCTGAAGCAATTTATCATTGGGTGGGAACGGACAAACAAATTCGTTCGAGTTAACTTTGTGTTTGAGATGAAATGTTACATTTTATCCGAGGGCAAGTTATCCGAGTTTGACTGTACTTAGCCGCGGAAAGTTCCTAAAAAGTGGGGACGGCTCAGCCGGCCCAGGGAATACGGGCCTGGTTCACCGATGAGAAAAAAATTTCAATTTGGGGCTAGTTTGTAATTGTGAACCTGAGGAAGAATGGTGTGGGCGAGGTCGATAATGCAATTTGATCGCTTGCCGCCATTTGTTTCTTGGACTATCAATGAACAAAGCTATTTAATTTCGCGTTTTCGCTCGTTTGTTATGATAGTTTAGTTGCGCACATGAAATTTCCGTGAGAGGATGACTCCGCGAAAACGCGAAAAGTAGATAAGGCGAATACTTAAGTGTCCTAGGGTATATTATTAACACATTATACATTATAAGATAAAAATATATAAATCTCAATGTTTGTCATACGTCGTTCAGTCTATTCAGCTATAGCGATTGGTATCTAGCAATGACACTCCGTATGACAGAATATTTGATCGCCTGATGAACCTGGCAATAATAAATCTATATATATATTTCTCAAAGTAAGTAAGTCCGTGTGTCGGAAATCCGGCTATAGATTTTAAAATCTTGATTTCCAGCGATCTGATAGATTCGAACTCATGACGGCTCTCTTGTCGACGAGGGTTTTATCTGTCTGCTCTACAACTGAGCTATTACGCCATAGCGATCACTAGCTATGGCGTAATAGCTCGTGATCATAACGTTTTCATATAAAATATAACGCCGCGTGCGTGCAAATTATTTCAGCCTTAAGTTTTTTACCAAAGATTTTGAGATTTGTTTACCTCGGAGCTTGAACATAAATTTGGTTCTCGACTAAACTGGAGCATCCACATTGCAATTAGCAAAGCTCCGGAAACGCTTGGAAACGGATAAGCATTTTACGCTTCGTAAATTCTTTACAAAAAGAGAGAAACCATGTGGGATGACGCCTCTTCTACCAAAGAAATTTGTTAGGGAGTTAACCCTTCCAGTCGAGTTACCCTAAATTGTTTTGAATAATGAGTCTCCTTTAAAGATGTAAAGTAAACAGGCCATCGCTGTTTATATTTTCTTTTTCCTACGATTGTTGATGTAAATATCTGTTGCATTTTTTGCTGTTTCATTGTTTCCTCATCTTGGAGCGGATTAAAATTTACATAATTTTATTTTAATGGGTAAAATTGTTTCGGATCTCGAAAAACTCAGTTAGCAACGCTAGAACAGTTCCGCTAGAATAGGTTGAACTGTAAATTATTAACAGTTGAAGGTAACAAACTTTTAAATTTACAGTGGTTTGAGAACCTTTTCCTCATGATATGAAGTTTGCAAGTTACAGTTGTTTGAAAAATTTTGAAAACCTTTACAGTTGTTTTTATTTTGTTAAATGTTATTAATTTTGTTAATTAGCGTTTATTTTAATAGCGATATAGTATAGTAACAAGCGCTATTTCCTATCCTCAACAGCCAAATGTTTTGGTGAAATGCGTGTTTCAAAAAATTTTCTATCAGTGCTCACTTTTGTATTAGCTTTCACATCTTTCCTTCTAAACCTAACTAATTAGTAATTCGTAATTATTTTCACATTTTACAACAATCATTTGTAAGATTAATGTAACGATTAATGATATCTGTAAGATTTATCTTTAGTATCAGTTATTCCTCACTCTCTTATATTTACATACATTTACATACTTTGAGAAATATATATATATATATATATATATATATATATATATATATATATATATATATAGGTAGATTTACATTCTCTTATTACATTTATAAACTTTGTATAATTTTTGAAGTTTATAATATAAGTTTTTACAGTTTGTTACGTTATCGTTTTTATTGCAACTTGCATTTTTTAAACATGATTTGAGTTTAATATCTGTTTGAAGTTTAACCATTATTCATTGTCCTATCACTGTTACCTATTATTACTTAGTTAGTTTCCAACCTTATTAATATTAATTTTTGATTCAACCATTTTTGGCAGACATTGTTCTAATAAAATTTCAACCATAAAATACTACCATATTCTGTCATATTTTTTATTAATCTGTTAAATACATGTATTCTCAGAGGTTACAAATTGTCTAATACCTCCAAAGAAAGAACCTGTTCTGCACAAAATCATTCCCTCATGATATAAAGTTTGAAAGTTACAGTTTGACAAAGTTTGAAAACTTTTACAGTTGCTTTCTCTCCTAATTTATTTCAACTACAGAAAACACTTCTCTCATAATATGTAGTTTGAAAGTTAGAATGGTAAATGTTGTTATCTGTTAAGGACAAATCAATTTTCTGTCCAAAGATTTTTTATTACCCAGGCAACGCCGGGTGGTACAGCTAGAAGATAGATAAATAGATTCATTGGGCGATATGAGTCATTATCTGGGTTAAAATACGCATAGCGATTCTACGTTATGTTACACGCAGCACTACTAAAGCTTGCTCTCACAGCTCCTATTAATAAGTTTAGTAGCAATATGATACTAGCTTATTCAAATTAACCCTTGGCAATGTGCCAGGCTAATGGCAAGTGGCAGAAAAATACATTACCTACCACTGTTTACAAGCTCTTTCAATACCCGTGCAACGCCGAGCATTCGGCAAGTTATAATATGAAAGTAGTTACAAACCTGAGCAGTTTTCCATAAGAAGGTATGCCCCATTTGCAGTTGGTAAAATCTGGAGGGTTGATGAGAAGCAGCTTTTTGGTCCAAAGCATTTGCAGAGCTGACTCTGACCTAGCCCCATTCTATTTGGATTGTCTATGATATTCACCTCAACGTGTCGACCTGAAACACTTGTTTGTACTAGCTGACAATAGCAGCCTTAACAGATAACAACTGGAGATTAAACTCACATATACACATATATATACATGTATATGAGTTTATTTATATACATGTACAATACATGTATATATAAGTGTAAATATTTATATAGGGTAACGTCTGTATATATATATATATATATTTAGCCTTTGTGCGAAGCTCATCACTTTTGTGATTTGAGCACGCTGGTGCCGGCACATTGAATTTCTTAAGGTCTGTGAGGCAACTTAGTTGTTTCATGGCAGGAAGTCAACTCTCATTGGTAATGGGATTTGTGTCCCTTGCCTGAGCTCTGAGCTGCACTGATGAGGCTTCAATAGCCGAAACAGCACTGTCTCTAGCATGAGTGTACATGTATATATATATATATATATATATATATATATATATATATATATATATATATATATATATATATGTATGTATATACATATATATATATATATATATATACAGACGCTATCCTACTTACGAACATTCGTGTTATGAACAACGGTAGATACAAATGGTGTTGTGCGTGTCAAAAATTGTTCGTAAAGATAAACTTTAGATATGAATGTGTTGTGCTTATTTCAAAAATATCCATACAAAGATGGCGATAGTTAGATTTTGTACTGCAAAACTTTTTCCGAGTAGCGCGGCTTTCAGACATTAATATCAATCTTTCCAAGTGTTTACACAGCTAACGTATTTGCGAACTGTAGCAACACTTTTGATAAAAGTGCAGTAGCATTTCTTTTACAATAGGACTGTTTCCACCAGTTTTACACATCTTTATAGAGTGTATTGCTTTGTTATTATTCAGTGTTTTTTAAATACAGTACAAACCAATTTAGGTTACTTATAAAAGCCTTAAACATACTTATATAATCCTCAAATATGCGTCCTGTACAAAATAATGAACTGAGACAACTTATGAACAAATTCACTTAACAAATGGCCCTTCGGAACGTACATTGTATGTATGTATACCGTAAAACCTCTAATTGAACGCCACCTCTATTTGAACGCCACCTCCAATTGACCGCCACCCTGAGAAAAGGGTTGAAAAATAGACTGCCACTCTCCAATTGAACGCCACCTCCATTTGACCGCCACTTCGACATTATTTGATCTTTTCGAGCCCATACTATCAACTGATCAGGAAAAAAGTGTTGACAAAGTCGTATTAATAATAAATCGTTCATATCAATAACAATTAATTCTCTCGTTGTCCAATTCGAAAGCGTTTCATTTTTTTCGTTAAAACTTTGCAAGCAACACCCTAGAAATAACTACTAATTGTTTCAGGCTAATAGTAGTTTTTGTTTAACGCGGTCCTAATACTTCGACGGACATGCATATAAAAACCGGTTTGCAAGTTTTGAACCGAAGGTTGCGTTCTGTGTGCAAACTTTTACGCATTGCATTGGTGATAAATGCAGCGCGTGAAAGTTTTGCTCTGCCAAAACTGTTTGGACGCTAGTATCAACTAGTTCAGCAGTGCGAAAGAAGAGTTGAGGCCAGAAGATATTGTGGAAGGTATTGGACAACTAGAAGATGTTGGTTCCATCGAAAGCAACAATCAGAACGCAGCTATCCGAGCAAATGATGCAAATACTTTTGTTTTAAAACGTTAATTTTTGTTTCTGCATGCAATATAAGTATAGTTCGTTTATGGCCCTTGTTCATGAATATATATTTGTATCATTTGATAGATTATTATTGTATAACTTATAAATATGCAGATTTATAGTATGTTATTTATTAGCATCCTTGCGGCTATCTTAGAGGTTGACTTGCAACAAAATTCACATTACCGTTATTTGATTTGAAAAAATTCACCATGTCTTACTCTGTTGTGTTGTAGGTGCAAAATATGTAGAAATGTGATTACAAGCTCTTGAAAGCTCAAAAACAAACAGAAAATCGCAGCCACACGAGACCGCCGTAGTTTGAATTCCCTTTTCAAAATGGCTCAAATGTGATGTAGTTGTGAGAGACGGTTTCTGTTTACACTTTCTTGCAACCTTATTCGTCGAAATATTTTCACAAATATACTTCACGCATTCAATAAAACTATGTCTATTGTTCTTATGCGTCTGTTTTACCGTCACTGTAATGCTGTCACTTTTAGCACTGATATCTTATAACTTACCATAAAAGACCGTTAAACTTTTTAACCTTAGCTCTAAAAAGTACATATCATTGTCTGATAATCATGACGAGCCTGTTGGTCACCTGTGATAATCGAAAAGTGCTGCAAAATTATTTGCGAAGTAGTGGGTCACATGATCAGAGAACGACTTGACGATTGAATAATGCCAAAATAAAACTGGAAAGTACCGAGCATCTATATTCGATACGGGGTCTTCGGTAAAACCCGAAGTGTTTGCCATAAACTAGTACTACGATAAGTTTTATATTGAGCTTTTTATTGGCCTTTCAATTCACGTGAGAACATACGTGACAAAACGATGACCAAATTACGTGGTTACGTCATCGAAATAAAGAAATTCTAATCTACGGCCGCTTTTCGTTTTTGAGCTTTTAAGAGCTTGTAATCACATTTCCACATATTTGACACTTACAACACAACAGAGTAAAACATGGTGAATCTTTTGATACCAAATACATGTAACTGTAATGTGAATTTTGTTGCAAGTCAACCTTTAACGCGGCTCACAATGCCAATGATGCTCACAACTCCCCTTCTATCGTACGTAAAAAGCTAGTTTTGGTTGCAAACTGAGTGAGTGCACTCAGTAAGTGCAATGAACTTTTATGCAACAATGTTAAATATAAATATAAAATAAAAATATGTCTTCAAATTTAAAATAAAATAAAAATTGAAATGCCAACAAATTGCAAAGGACACAGGCTATAATATCATCGCAGGTCAATTGCAAGCAATAGATATCAACTGGTAAATATATATATTATCGATTATATTATGTTTCTCGATGCACATTTATTAAGATATCTGTGCCAAGTTGGAGGTAAGTTAACAGATTTATTGCATCCAAACGGTTTAATATCGCTCCAACAAAAAAAGAGAGCGAAATATAGGCGACGTTCGCTTCGCCCGTAATAGGGCTAAATTTATCTTCCGAAAATTCTGACGAGCCATTTGAAAAATACACCGCCAGCTTCTAATTGAACGCCGCCTCCATTTGACCGCCACTATAGAGAAAGGGTTAAAAAATAGAGCGCCATGGCGTTCAATTAGAGGTTTTACAGTAGGCCTATATCTAGTATCTATATACAATGTACAAAGATATAATTCTTAGTATTTTTCTCTATTCTGTTGATCTTTTTGTTTGTTTTTTTTGTTGTTTTAAACCCTGTGTCAAGTTATAGGGATTAAAATTTAGCAATCAAAATACATATCACACTAGATTTGAACTTGCAACATATGCGCTTATCTACGGTACATCCTTATCGCGATTGCAGGTACAAGCTAAATAAAAATG
The DNA here is from genome assembly GCF_963576615.1 of Watersipora subatra. Classification (NCBI taxonomy): domain Eukaryota; kingdom Metazoa; phylum Bryozoa; class Gymnolaemata; order Cheilostomatida; family Watersiporidae; genus Watersipora; species Watersipora subatra. The sequence continues at coordinate 59,548,497 of NC_088710.1, read as the reverse complement.
CAATTTTTACTATTAATTAAAATCACCTTTTGCGTTTGCATTTCTTTTAAAAAGTTTTAAAAGCCTTTTCAAAACTCGTTATCTATTTTTTTAACTTCAAACTTTCAAATGTGGCTATTCAATTTCAAATGCCCCGTTATCAACTTCAATTTCCGGTTCTTTCTTATGGCTATCGCTATAAAAAATGAAATTTAAACTTTTACACGTGGGTTGTTGTATTATCTCAAGTAGGAATTGCATCCACTTTCTCTCTCTGTCCAGTGAAACAAAGTATCGGACAAAAACGATCCAATATCCCATTTTCGAGATACCCAGTATTGAGAGGTACCAGTATCGTCATATTCAAAGCTTTGATGGATAGCTTCTGTTACAACAGTAACCTTTTTATACACACACTTGGATGTACGTTACATTAATTAAACATATTTATGATTTTTAATGAGTTTTCTCAGTTCGTAATAATTGTACCAAATTGTATCAAATCACTTTTCATTGTAAACATTGTAGCAAAACAGACTATCTATTCATTACTTGCTATTTATTTCACATTTAAACACCTTTACCGTTGTTTAAATATTTCTTAATTTATTTGAACTGCACAAAGCACTTTTCTCATGGCATGAAGCTTGAAAGTTAGAATGGTAAATGTTGTATACGTTAAATAAAAATCAATTTTCTGTTCAAAGACTTATTATTACCCAGGCAACGCCGGGTAGCACAGCTGGTATATACATGTATATATTTCTCAAAGTATGTCCGTGGATATGTCCGTCATTCCAGCTATAGCGCACACTGATTATTCTACCAATCCGCCCATGCGTTACGCTGTCCCTGTTAAGAAATATTTTTTGTAAGATTCAATTACTATATCTGGGGTCAAGGCCTGAGCAACGCCGGACAATCTGCTAGAATATAGATATGTGATGAGGCAGAATACAATGTGATAGAAATACCAGTGTACAGAGGTCGGATAGTCAACTCGCTATCAGCATCATCTTCCTGTAACATCTGCGGGCATTCAATCAGTGACTCTATGGCTGCAAGCAGAGTCACGATTGGTTCAGGACTAACAAAAAATTGTTTTACACATAATTATTTCAAAGAATTATCTCAACAGCACAGCTTATTATTTCAAAAACCTTTCTGTGTATCAAACCAAAACCCTTGTACAACAACAACTCGCAATAGTAACATACATATAATAAAATAAAGTAAATATTTAGCATACAAAACTAATGATAGGTATTCATCATAAAAAAGGTACGTAGTATACACAACTAATGATAGGTATTCATCAAAATGTGCCCCCAAGCTGGTCTAGAATGTTCTAGAATGTAGAGAGAAAACACAGCGAGCTACAAGAAAAACATCTCAATGTACCTGTCTCTCACACTCTAGCAAGTCACATAAAAGTTTTGTATATAAACAGACCACAAAACGTGCTCAGATTTGCATACAAACAGCTCTCAAAACGTGTTCAGATTTGCATACAAACAGCTCTCGAAACGTGTCCATACCTTGTGGGGAAGCGTCAAAACGAAACACCTTCTTTTCTTCATCAAAAGAATGAGCCAATTTAGCTTCCTCAAAGTCATCATCAATGGCTTCACTCAGATGCATGCGTAACAAGGTGAAGGCATCGGAAACGGTTAAACTTGTCACCATATCTATTTCTACATGGGCTGCAAGGTACAACATGGAATCACAAGCGCATGATTTATATCTGACCTTTTTGCACCGAAAATACATTACAATCATCTACATGTATATATACAAATCTCAGTGTTTGTCTTTTTGTTAAACCCTGTGTCCGGTTATTGCAATAAATATCTAGCAATGAAAAATCAGCATAGTACTGGTTCTGATCTCTGGATTTTTAGATCTAGAGGCGGCGAACTTAATCATTAAGCTATATGGGATACAACGGCTTCATTGGGTAAATAGTCATTACATTGGTTAAGATACTCAGGCTAAAAGCGCTTGCTTAGGGTTAATAACTACCACTGTTGACCATTACTTGTAATGATTGTTAATAGAGTTGTCCCGATTTTAGTATCGGTATCGGTGCCGATATGGGTGTTAAGTATCTGAATCGGTATCGGCCAATCTTTTCTTTAAAAATCTGAAATGTCAGATACTTTTTACAGATCAACTATTTAGCAGAAAACAGTATCTTAGCCTGCTACACTAATAAAAATCATCAGCTGCAAGTTCCTTACTTTTACTGAATGAATACCAGGCCTGCCACACAATTTATTTCATGTCTATAGCCTGATCAACATCAACACAGCTGAGAAACATTTTTGGTTTAGTCAGGACGTAATTACAAAGTGCGGTATTTTCGCAATTACAGCGATAGGATTTATTGCAGCTAATCACGAATAAGATAACAAAGTTAGAAAACAAGAATGCAGTGTAATATTTCTATCTACTAGCATTACGAAAGTAATTTAAGCAGTCCGGGCTTAAAGTTATCTATCACTCTTCTGATCCTGACGATACAATGTATCGTTTGCATCGTACGAAATATGGTAACCCCAGTGGCTTATCGGTATTTAGCTTGTCTTCCATCATCTGTGGCACGTGAGTCCCTATTCAGTACGACTGGCTACATTGATAGTGATAGAAGAAAACGGCTTTTTACTGAGAGAATTAAATCACTAGCGGTAATTAAAAGAAGCATTGGTTTGCTCTAAACTTGTACAGACGCAGCAGTTCGTTCAACAATAGAAGAGAGACTTCGTTATCACAGAGATAGCTGTACCACTAACAGTAATTACCTTTATTAATTACAAATTACAAGAAACATGAGACTGTTATGTTACTACATGTACGGTATGACAGTATGTGAATATAAATTTTTTTTCATAAATACAAACAAATAATTACATTAATATTTATATGTTCTTTGCATTATATTTCTATTTGCATAACAAAAAGGAAATATTATCTATGCAACACAAAAGATCTGAATCGGATTATTTTCCAATAAGAATCGGTATATCGAATCGATATCTGAATCGGCTGGTGAATTTAGAATGGGGCATATCTAATTGTTAAGCTGGCCTAAGATTTTAGTAACTATCTAGCTGTTCAGGTAAGTTAGTCAAATTCATTAGGTAATGTATTCTATTACCCGTGCAATGCCAGGCTAGTTTAGTACAACAGTTAGCAAGGCGCAGCTACAAGTAGATCTAATGAAGCCCCATGTTTACCCACCAAGGCTCATGCAATATTATCTACTAACCTAATGTGATCACCACATAGAAACTAACAGATAAGACAGTTAATACCGAGTAGGATATGAATACTTAACAGATAACGGTAAACCCACAAATTTAGAGAATTCCGTAGAGTACTTACTGGCATTATGTACCGGAGAAGAAAATGATTTGAGAAGATGAGACAGGTTACCACCAGATTCATGAGAAGATTGTTGCCGTGAAACGTTTCTGCTGTCTCCATGCCAAAGGTCTGCAAGCATGCATTGTATTAAGCCAAGGAGACTTCTCACAAAAGACTGCAAGGATTTGCCTTATTTGGATTGCAGAATAACCATGCCTCATTGTTTTTATTAACATTCTTGACCCATACTTATATTCCTGAGTTCTATCATGGCCGACATGAGTTGTGAGAGGAGGAAGACTGATGACTACAGCCTATTGCTCACTCCTGGCATCGATCAAAGGTATATTTATAATTTATACTGCATAAACCAAATGGGAGCGCTGTTTATTTCACAGCATTCTTCATCCTGGTATATCTATTAGTCTAACTTATTGAACCTCCAGTAAGTTATTTGCCAACATCCAGTCCTACATGTGGTACATAATAGGGCAAAGGTTCACAAACAAACACTCCGATACAGTCCTTTAACGTCATTGTCTATCGCACATCCTTTTCTATGACAATCAGGGGCTACACATTCAACTTTTAAAAGAAATTGAACTCACTGTTACAAAGTCACTATTATGAACTAGTACTCTGGCAGTGAGTCATATGGGGGTATGTATGGGTATCTCTATTATATATCCTAGTACCCTGACAGTGAGTCATATGAAGGTATGTATGTATGGGTATCTCTATTATATATACTAGTACCCTGGCAGTGAGTCATATGGGGGTATGTATGGGTATCTCTATTATATATCCTAGTACCCTGGCAGTGAGTCATATGAAGGTATGTATGTATGGGTATCTCTATTATATATACTAGTACCCTGACAGTGAGTCATATGGGGATATGTATGGGTATCTCTATTATATACACTAGTACCTTGGCAGTGAGTCATATGAGGGTATGTATGGGTATCTCTATTATATATACTAGTACCTTGGCGGTGAGTCATATACGGGTATGTATGGGTATCTCTATTATATATACTAATACCCTGGCAGTGAGTCACATGGGGGTATGTATGGGTATCTCTAATATATATACTAGTACCTTGGCAGTGAGTCATATGGGGGTATGTATGGGTATCTCTATTATATATAGCACTACCTTGACAGTGAGTCATATGGGGGTATGCATGGGTATCTCAATTATATATACTAGTACCTGGCAGTGAGTCATATTGGGGTACGTATGGGTATCTCTATTATATATACTGGTACCCTGGCAGTGAGTCATATGGGGGAATGTATGGGTATCTCTACTATATATATTAGTACCTTGGCAGTGAGTCATATGGGGGTATGTATGGGTATCTCTATTATATATAGCACTACCTTGACAGTGAGTCATATGGGGGTATGCATGGGTATCTCAATTATATATACTAGTACCTGGCAGTGAGTCATATTGGGGTACGTATGGGTATCTCTATTATATATACTAGTACCCTGGCAGTGAGTCATATGGGGGTATGTATAGGTATCTCTATTATATATACTAGTATCTTGGCAGTGAGCCATATGGGGGTATTTATGGGGTAATTTTTCGGGAGCTGTGTGCGCATATGCATTTATTATAAAGCTTCCAAACAATCGCTTCGCTCGTGTTTGATGGTGGGATTATAGTACACATTTAGAGATTCTAGTATTATTTTTTGTTATTTCAATGAAAAACTATTATTATGCTAAAACAAATAGTATTATTTCGGAGGTGTTTCCATCATAAGTCTATTTTGAAAAAGCATATTTAAAGTATGGCATTATATAACAGTGAAACAATTTAAATAATTTCAAAATTAAGGAAATTTGAGTGAATGAACAGCTCATTTTGTCTTTACTGCAAACTAAATTATTGAATGGTTCCAAATCAAACAGCCATTTCACTTGCAATTACAAAATTTCAATGTTTGAAAAACATTAATAAACATTGTATGCTGAAATTTACTCCGATATTTGCATAACTTTTACATCGTAAATTAAAAATTTCATTTGTTGAGACCATGGTGAGAACAGGCTTAACTAAACTGGTTTATTCATATCAATGATATACAGCCCCAAAGGATAGCCGACGGCGCTCATATGGGCGGGGTTTAATGATGAAGCTCTGTTGGGATTAACCCGAACACGGCACCCGAACAAACAAATATGCTGAATAAAGCACCTTGTAAATTTACGAATATTATGAACTATAGTGGTTATTTTACTTATCTGTTGAATTCATTTTGTTGTCAAATAAATATAGTCCCAATATTGTCACCGTTATGATCAGTCAGTTGCCATTCACAAGCATTCGTGATATTAATAGTCACAATCGTAAAATAGCTCAAATTCGGTTTTGCATTTAGATTTTGAGTATGGAAACTACACTGCACAGCTTTGCTTGCTGTCCCACCTTATTGGCAAGGTAAAACAAGGTGAAACCGATGAAAGACTTTGTCATTTTATATTAGGGGTGGCAAAATATTAATCAAAAACTAGAAAAAAAATGCCGTTGTTCGGGTAATAATATTGAACTTTAGGCATATACTACGACCTTTACTAATTTTAAAATTACTAAAAGTAGGTAATTTGAAATGTTTTATTTTGATTAGATACATTATTTTGGTTAGGTATTACCCCTACATTGCAGAAATTCAATGTTTGCTATTGTGACCCGCGGGGTCTACTGGCTGAATGAGCTAATGAAACGATAACAACGATTCGTGTTTTCTAAAACCTAACAAGGCAACGCGACCGCCCCGCGAGAGTTGTGTTTGCTTTGAAACCCAGGCTAGCACAATCCTAATAGAGCTCCATCATTAAACCACGCCCATATGATAGCCGTCGGCTATCCTTTTGGGCTGTATATCATTGTTCAAATCTACATGTAGTTGTACCAGTAATTCCCAAAGTCATGACTATAAAATATTCAAGCATTAACATCTTTTTACACGCTTGTATTAAATTTGAACAAATAGGATAACACACCAAATGAAAAACACATCCTTTTGCTGATGACTACCGATGTCAATAAAAAGTTATAGATACAATAAAGTAGTAGTTATTACCTCATTTCTGCTGAAAAGAAGAAAGTGACTTCAAATCCTACATAACACACTGAAACAATACTAGTGCTACTTCCATGGTCTGTAAACTCAAGTTTTCATGATCTTCTGCAAATTTTATTATTTACATGCCTCTCTTTACATACATAAATGCATTGGTTGATAAAATAGAAGTTGTCTTTCATTTCATTACAACGTTTGTACGCACTGGACTTGTTCATCTCAGAAACACCACTGTTGGATACAAATGTTGGCCCCATCAACGTTAGCCCATAGAAAATAGTAGGTTACGGTTTAACAGTTAGACAAACTACGGCTCACCATTACCTGTCTTATTCTCACACAGCTATTTTAGATTCTCTTCTGCGGCTACCCAGTTACCTCCCCACAAAATACAAGCAATCCCACAAGATCTGTGACTATGTTATCAGTTGGACAGACCTGTGGTGCTGTTTGAAGTGGCATCGGAGAGCGGTAAACTATAAACACTGTCCGTCTCAGTTTGGCTGTCGTGCAGCTGTATATTTAGCATGATGCCATCAGGTAACTCTAGCTTTTGTTTGTCTACCAGAGACTCCACAACTAAAGAGAATGAAACATCGAGAATGGCTAGGAACTAAGACTTACATTTCATGTTGCAAAAGGTTATACAGCGGGCACATAGTGAACAGACACGGGCTGCATAGGCTCAGGCTGAATTTATCATACAGTAATTGATAATAATATGGTAAAATAAAAGAACCTTTCAACATTACACATGTAATTTCTACTGTTTTTCAGATAACCAAAAGTTAATCGCTCGTTCACTCTACCTAGCTATCATTTACAAATTAGTAACACTTTAAAATAATTACATGAAAAGAGGGAAACCTGACTATCAAGCCAAAGCTCTTACCCTTGTGATCAACAAATGAAATAAGAAAAGAGAGTTTGTCATCACTGTAAGGTTTGCAGCTCTCAATTTCTCCGTATGATTTGAATACTCTCTTTAGCATGCGTTCATTGAGCCTGGAACCACTAGACACTATAACTTCTCTTATTGGGTCCTGGTTTATCATCTCAAAGTCTTCTTCTTCTGCCTCTGCTTCCTCACCTGAGCAAACAACTAAATAATTTTGTTAACATAAAAATATTAACAAATATTGCCAAAAATTGACATTGGTGCTGTAACTGGGAATACTTCTGGTAAATAAGGACATGCTCAAAGTTCAAGACATGTGACAGATATTAACAGGTGAAATAATAAGAAGTAAACTAGCGGATAAAATTCAAAGTATAAAAGGAAATAAGAGAAGATGAATAAAGGATGACATGAACAAGACATTAAAAAAGACACAAAGAGTCATAAAAACAGAAAAAGGGCAATAAAAATGACACACAAAAAAGCATGAACAGTGTATAGAAAAAGACATGACTAGAGCTATAAAAAAGCCCAAACATACTAAAAAAAAGATAAGAAAAACAAGGATCATAAAACAGACACAAACAGAGTTATAAAAATACAAACAGGACAATAGAAAAACACAAACAGGGCCATAAAAAAAACAGTAACGAAGTCATAAAGCAGAAATGAACAGAAAAAAAGGCAATATGAAAAATGTTACTCACTTGAATTTTTCAATTCCACGTGTACCGTCAGACTTTCAGTGAGCTGAAGCGTTTTTTGTTCAGCCAAATTCTTAGCATCTAAGAAAGATTATATAATAACAGCAATAATATAATATTATATTATATAATAACAGCAGTTATATAATATTATATAATAACAGCAATTATGTAATATAATATTATATAATAACAGTAATCATATAATATAATATTATATAATAACAGCAATCATATAATATTATATTATATAATAACAGCAGTCATATAATATAATATTATATAATAACAGCAATCATGTACTCAAATGTAACTTGTTAAAAGAATGTTCTCACAAAAAATAGTTAGTGATTTATCAACAAATTGCTAGTGTATACCTTTTGTAAATACTTCACCCTAAGTTCATCAGATTAAACCCAGTAAATACATATACACTGGGAGTGTAGTGAAACCTGGTTTTCATACCAAATTGATTCTATTACTTTTTAGCATATGCTTCTGTTGTGTTAGTAGTTTCACTCACATCACATGTTTAACATTTAAGGGCCATTCATATAACGTACCGTCAGCATGGGCAAATGTTACAAAGAACGTTCATATAACGTACCGTCAGCATGGGCAAATGTTACAGAGAACTCTCGGTTATCAGAGCTGAGTGACATGCAATTATCTACTGTTCCAAATGTTCGCAGAGTCTTTTTCAGCATCCGGGTGTTCATCTTCTGCTCACAAGAAACTTTCACTTCCTTCGTAGCCACCTGGAAGGCACGTACTTTAATTTGCGAGTCTTCATCATCCGAGTCCAAATACTGTATTGGCTCTGCCAAGATTCTTTCTGCTTCTATATAACAGTAATAACAGTAATGGGTATCATTCTATTAGAACCATTATACTTCATCATCCGAGTCCAAATACTGTATTGGCTCTGCCAAGATTCTTTCTGCTTCTATATAACAGTAATAACAGTAATGGGTATCATTCTATTAGAACCATTATACTTCATCATCCGAGTCCAAATACTGTATTGGCTCTGCCAAGATTTTTTCTGCTTCTATATAACAGTAATAACAGTAATGGGTATCATTTTATTAGAACATTGCTAAAAGGAAATGGAAGTTTTATAGAATAACAAATTGGAACAAATTATCCACGGTAATCTAGGAGTTATGCCATGCTGATATCATCTAAGTACCATCGCTACAAGACCATTAAACAAAGTTTGATTGATGCCCAGGCATAAAAACAATACTTTTGTTTTAAAAGGAGGATTTTTTAGCTGTTTGTGGTTTTACTTTATTCTCAAACTATAATGTACACTTTAATTCATAGCTACATTTAGATATTGAATAAACATAGTTTAGACCAATATATCACTGCATAAAAACTCATTGCAAAATAAACTGAACAAAGGCTAAATAAGTTTGAATTGTCTTTCCGCTTACATGATAACAGCATGTACTTATTTATTATATATATTAGATATTATCCTTAACATAACCCTCATTGAGAGGGACAATTTACAACAAGTAAACCATGTATTTCATGTGATTGGGTAAATGGAAAAGCTGCGTGTACCGTCGTGTGAGAAGTAACTGGATTTAAGGTGTGAAAATGAGAGAAGATGGCCACGTAAGAGCGAAAATAAGTTGATTTATGAGGCACTTGTTGCACAACTGCATGGAGACAAGCTTAAAGGTCAAAGACAATTGATTACAAATGATTACAAGCCAAGGTTATCATCATTTGAAATGTGATAAGAAACTAGAAACCTGGAGGAGCTTAAACACGCTCCTCACTACGAGACCAGATTAGGATCGAGCATTTCTATGATATGATAAATGGAGAGGTAAAGAACCAAGCCTTTCTAACAGCAGCATATATAGACAGCTCTCTATAACCATAGAATATATAGACAGCTCTCTATAACCATAGCATATATATACAGCTCTATATAACCATAGCATATATAGACAGCTCTCTATAACCATAGCATATATAGACAGCTCTCTATAACCACAGCAGCATATATAGACAGCTCTCTATAACCATAGAATATATAGACAGCTCTGTATAGCCATAGAATATATAGACAGTTCTCTATAACTATAGCATATATATACAGCCCTCTATAACCACAGCGTATATATAGACAGTTCTCTATAACCATAGCATATATAGACAGCTCTCTATAACCATAGAATATATAGACAGATCTCTATAACCAAAGCAGCATATATAGACAGTTCTCTATAACTATAGCATATATATACAGCCCTCTATAACCACAGCGTATATATAGACAGTTCTCTATAACCATAGCATATATAGACAGCTCTCTATAACCATAGCATATATAGACAGCTCTATATAACCATAGCATATATAGACAGCTCTATATAACCATAGCATATATAGACAGCTCTATATAACCATAGCATATATAGACAGTTCTCTATAACCATAGCGTATATATAAAGTTCTCTATAACCATAGGATATATATAAAGTTCTCTATAACCATAGCATATATATATATATATATATATATATATATATATATATATATATATATATATATATATTAATATTGTAAGCTTGTAATATATATTACAAGCTTACTCAAATTAGCCAATGGCAACTACATTACCTGCCACTGTTTATAAGTGGCTAGTATATATATATAAAAAAATTGGTCTCTCACCCCGGTTAACCCATATGGGAGGTAATTTTTGCTCTAACTCGGGTCTCCTACCAAAGACCTGGGAGTTTTAGCACTCGCCTCAAGATCTTAGCTGTTCCCAAAAGCTAAAGTAAATATATAAATATATATATTTATATAGATATAAATAAATATATATATTTGTCTACATATATACCATATATATATTAAATATATAATGTATATATGTATAGTCATCTCCACACAGCAACTATACAATAGATAAATAACTATATATGGTAACACCACATATGTTCGATTACATACTATTACTATATGCTAGATGATATGCTAGTATAAAAGCATAGCAGTGAATGGGTAGGAACATCATACAAACATAGCAGTGAATGGGTAGGAACATCAGACAAACAAGTCATAATTTGTGTTTGTCTTAGTCTCTTAAGTGCCAGTCACAACCTTCATCCTTGAATAGCCTGCAGCTCCTTCCTCCATTACCACCCATCCTTCCTCCACACCCTCCCATAAACCTTTTACTCACTACACTCGACTCCGCCACTAACCACATGCTCTATTATGCACACGCTTCTAGATAATATTGTACTCAGTGACACATGGAACAAAGCTGAGTAAAAAGTGACCAGAAAAATTGACTGGGTTTTGAGGTATTAAATGTGTACTCTAGAGAAGACGGGCTAGTTTCGGCCAATCATCTGCAGAGAGAAGTTTATATGTCAAGATCATGATATGTGACATTTTATTCCAATTATGATAAAACCAGTCAATGAAATAGAACATTAGAAAAATACCTTCGGGTCTGAACCGAAAGACATATGAGGAACTCTGTTCATTCCAAACATTGCTGTGTGCTGTAATGCTTTTGGCGGAATATGGAGCTGAGTTAAAATGTAGTTCCAGTTCAGACACCTCACAATCTTCTGGGTTCTCATAAACCTCAACCTCTACAAGAATTCAACATTCTGGGTAGTCATAAACCTCAACCTCTACAAGAATTCAACATTCTGGGTAATCATAAACCTTGACCTCTACATCAAGAATTCAACACCCTGGGTAGTTAAAAACCTTGACCTCTACAACAAGAATTCAACAATTATTAAGCATATAAACATGATATGTGGTTAATGTCTCTCACGAAGAGCTGGTCAAACCCTTGTTGATGTACTGGTTAACTGATAACCTTTGAATTATAAGATCAGTGTTCTCGTTCATATAAACATGAATAGAAGTGAAATGAAAACAATAAGGCAGTAAATTTTACGCTTCACAAGAGTCTGTAATAAACCCAATGAAAATACTAACTAAAACTCTATTGTTCATCTCCAAGAAGAAAAAGAAACTGCATGAATTGTTAAGCGATAATAATTTTGGTTAGCATATGATTACCTATATGTGGACTTTGTAAACCTAATGTGCATGTCAAACGACGATAAGCAGATTTGGTTACCAATGGATACGATGGCAAACAGATAAAACTAAAAATAGATATTACAGAAAATGGGTTAGACCAAAAATAGATATGACAGATAACAGATAAAATAGAAAACAGAAAAGACGCAGAACAGCTTAGAGATATAACCGATATTACAGAGGACAGTTAATAAAGAACAGATATGGCAAAACAGATAAACAAATCGCAGATATACCAGTGAACTAATATGACATCTAAGCTGTGACATCTTTCCATTTGTGGAAACATCTTAGTGGAAAGATGTCACAGCAAAAATATACAACAGAAAACAAATATGACCGAAGACAGATATAAAATGAAAAGATAAAACAGAAAACAGTTGCGAATACATACAAGAGAGAATAAATACAACAGAAAACATACATAAAGTGAGTAGATTTGGCAGACAATATATATGACAGAGAACAGATATGACAGAGAACCTATACGACAGAGGACAGATATGACAGAGAACCTATACGACAAACAACAGACAATAGATATAACAGACAATAGATATAACAGACAACAGATATACAAGAGAGAATAAATACAACAGAAAACATATATAAAGTGAGTAGATTTGGCAGACAATATGTATGACAGAGAACAGATATGACAGAGA